>NW_020703461.1:0-1328 GCF_002925995.2 Terrapene triunguis | reverse complement strand
GTTAATTTCTCCTTGTTTTAAGATCCAAGGGGTTTGGATCTGTATTCACCAGGAGTTGGTGGAAGGAAGGAGGGGGGATGGTTAATGTGACGGGTTGGATCACAGAAACCCCCTTGGGAGCTGCCACCCGATGTGCCAAGACTACCCCTGCTTCTGTTTTCCCTGCCAGCTTAGGGCTCCAGCACCCTGTCTTGCTGAGCCAGCCACTCCTGTCTGGCTCCAACACAGACTCAGGGTCTGAATCACTTGTCCCAAAACTGCAAGTTTACCCAAAAACAGCTCACAGGAGTGTGCTTGTCTTTAGCACTCAGATGCCCAACTCCCAATGGGGTCTAAACCCAGATAAATCCGTTTTACCCTGCATAAAGCTTATGCAGGGCAAACTCATAAATTGTTCGCCCTCTATAACACTGATAGAGAGATATGCACAGCTGTTTGCTCCCCCAGGTATTAATACATACTCTGAGTAAATTACTAAATAAAAAGTGATTTTATTAAATACAGACAGTAGGATTTAAGTGGTTCAAAGTAGTAACAGACAGAACAAAGTAAGTCACAAGCAAAATAAAATAAAATGCGCAAATCTATGCCTAATCAAACTAAATACAGATAATCTCACCCTCAGAGATGCTTCAGTAAGTTTTTCTCAGACTGGACACCTTCCAGGCCTGGGCACAATTCTTTCCCCTGGTACAGCTTTTGTTCCAGCTTAGGTGTTATCTAGGGGATTCTCCATGATGGCTCCTCTCTCTCTCTGTTCTCTTCCACCCCTTTATATATCTTTTGCATAAGGCGGGAACTCTTTGTCCCTCTGGGTTTTCACCCCCCCTCACTGGAAAAGCACCAGGTTAAAGATGGATTCCAGTTCAGGTGACATGATCACATGTCACTGCAAGACTTCATTACTCACTTGCCAGCACACACATATACAGGAAGACTAACAGGTAAACACAGTCATCTGCAGACAATGGTCCTTGTTAATGGGAGTCATCAAGATTCCAAACCATCATTAATGGCCCACACTTTACATAATTACAATAGGCCCTCAGAGTTATGTTTTATATTTCTAGTTTTAGATACAAGAGTGGTACACTTATACAAATCAGATGATCATACTCAGTAGATTATGCACTTTGTAATGATACCTTACAAGAGACCTTTTGCACGGAGCATATCCCAGTTGCATTATATTCACTTATTGTCAAATTTTTATAAAACTATCCCAGTTACATTATATTTACTTATATTTTTATAAAACCATATAGACTGCACAACGTCACAGTTAATTTCTCCTTGTTTTAAGATCCAAGGGGTTTGGATCTGTATTC
>NW_020703460.1:0-1589 GCF_002925995.2 Terrapene triunguis | reverse complement strand
TGCTGTTGTTGTGACGGTGCCGCCGCCGGGGATACGGAGGTTGCTAGGGAAGGGCGGGGGGTCGCTGTGGCTGTGTTGGGGGCCCTGCGCCGCCTGACGGAGAGCGCCGTTGCGAGGAGGGAAGCGGGGCCCCGCAGCCGGACCGAGGGAGTCAGGGCCCGGGGCCGCCTCATCCCGGAGCCCACAGCGCTCTCGAGGGTCAGGCGGGCTGGACGGGCCCCGCAGTCGCCCCCCGGTCTCCAGCCTCGTCCCCCTCCCGTGGGGCCGTTACCTGGCAGGCGGCGGCCGGAGCGGGTCGGCGTCTGGAGTCTCCCCTCAGCTGAGCTCCACAGCTCGGTCTCGGGCCGTCTGACTCCGCCCCCCAGAGGCCCCGCCCCCGTTCTGTCCTGTCAGTCAGCACCAGGGTCCCGCCCACTGCCGCTGTGACCGTTCCCCTTTGCCTGGGGCCACGCCCCCTGCTGGCCCGGGCCGCTCGCAACGCTGAGTGAGGCCGCGTTGAGCGGAGGCCAGTTGGCGGCGGGGCGCCCACTGTGTGCGGCTCTTGCCGGTGCCCGGGGGGCAGGGTGGGGTAAAGCCGGTGCGATCACAAGGACGCGCTCAGGGTTTTCACTCCTCGTATAATGTATAAAAATCCGCTTGAAAAACTGGGGTATAAGTCATTGCGTCACCCGAACTGTCACCCGCAGCCCAACACCCCCTTGTCACCCACACTCTTCTTACACCCGTCACCGTCCAAACACCCCTTTGTCACCTATACCCCTTACCCCAGTCACCGCCCAAACACCCCCGTCACCCACACCCCTCTTACCCCCGTCACCGCCTGAACATCCCTTGTCACTGCCTGAATACCCCCTTGTCACCCACACCCCTCTTACCCCCGTCACCGCCCAAACACCCCCTTGTCACCCACACCCCTCTTACCCCGTCACTGCCCGAACACCCCCTTGTCACTGCCCGAACACCCCTTTGTCACCGTCCGAACACCCCCTTGTCACCCACACCCCTCTTACACCCGTCACTGCCCAAACACCCCCTTGTCACTGCCCGAACACCCCCTTGTCACTCACACCCCTCTTACCCCTGTCACCCACACCCCTCTTATCCCCGTCACCGCCTGAACACCCCCTTGTCACCCATATCCCTCTTACACCCGTCACTGCCCGAACACCCCCATCACCCACACTCTTCTTACACCCGTCACCGCCCGAACACCCCCTTGTCACCCATACCCCTCTTACACCTGTCACCACCCGAACACCCCCGTCACCCAGATCCTGCTTACACCTGACCCCCATCACTGCCGGAACACCCCCTGTCAACCCACCCCTCTTACACCCAACCCCTATCTCTCCAAACTCCTCCCCGACACCCACACCTCTCTTACTCCCAACCGCCTATGACTGCCTGAACTAGGGTTGCCAACCCTCCAGTATTGGCCTGGAGTCTCCCAGAATCAGCATTGATCTCCTGGTGACTATTAAAAGCAATCCAGGAAATTTTGATAGGATATTTTAAGAAAATTACATTATGTCATGTGGGGGGGGGGGGAATCTCTCAGAATAGCTTCAGTCAGAGTTGGGAACACCAGC
>NW_020703459.1:0-1337 GCF_002925995.2 Terrapene triunguis | reverse complement strand
CCTTTCTGTTGAGGCCCCGCCCCCTGCTCAGGACTCCAGTGTACCTGTAAATCCTTTAAGTTACTTTCACCCCTGCTGGCTGTACTAGTTACCATAACAGGCTGGGATTCTCAAGGGCATCTAAGGGACTTAGGAGCTCAGGATGTACATGCCTTACTGCCATAGGCTCCTTTGCGAATCCCAGGCACCATTTTCTGAAATTCAGGAGAAGCCCAGGCCTTGGAAGTTAACGAGAGACACAGGGCCAGGATTACAAAGAAGGAGATGGCTGCCTATTGGGATTTACAATAGCATCTAAGGAGGTTAAGCTCTGAACTCCCACTGAATGACCATAGGTTTTAGCCACGTAGCTCATTTAGGAGCATTCATAAATCCCCGTAGGTGCCTGTCTCCATCTTTGTGATCAAGGCCCACAGTTAACACAGAAGCTGGGCTGAAATCAGGGAACACTGGGGGAGATCGTGGGCCCCGTGCTATGTAGGGTTCAGACTTGAGGGACAGAATGGCTCTTTTGGCTTTATCACCTAGGCATCTATGCACTTGCCTCTGGGCCTCTGCTGCTGAGCTGTGCAGGGCTCCAGGGAGTGAGTCCTGCAAGCCCTCAGGAAATAGAGATGGATAAATCACTTTCCCGCAGTATCAGTGCTTTAATGCCAGTGATGACCAACGCCTGCTACACACAGCTCATCTGCAGAGAGCAACAGGTTTGACTCTAGTTCTGGCCGTGCAGTCTCAAAATGAAGGGGGAAAAAATTCTCAGATGCATGTGCCTTTAGCTTCTAGATTCTGGTACATAGATAGATATTGACAAAAGAATTCTGGTGCTGGATGACTGAATGGATCATACGTTGGGAAAAAAATCCACAAAGATCAGTGCAGGAAGTTTGCTATTTCAATTAAATATGTTTGGGTATCAATGTACAGGGGAAAATTAAGATGATAAATATGAATTGTTAAGACTTTTACTCTCAATTTAATCGGATACCTACTGCTGATTGGAATTTTTCCATCCTTCAGGAAAACTTTGACTTTTCATTGAAAACCAAAAATCCATTTTTTCCCCCAATTTTGGACAAATGAAAACTTTCTGCAGAAAAGTGGATTTTTTTCTCACAAAACCAAAAATGTTTGGTTTTTGAGTTTTCATTTTCTTAAAAAAAAAACCAAAATGTTTGGAGAAAAGCAGACAGATTCTGAGCTTTATTGTTGTTTAGCTGAAAACCCATCTCTGCTAAAAAGAACACAGCTGAAAATTTCCAACGAGCCTTAAATTTCAAATAAATTGGAGAACTTTAATATTGCCTGATAAGACCTTAATTTCAAACCATTTATTCTAT
>NW_020703458.1:0-1317 GCF_002925995.2 Terrapene triunguis | reverse complement strand
GTCAATTCCAGGAGAGGAAAAGCTGCTTCTGTAATGAGCCAGCCACTCCCAGTCCCTATTCAAGCCCAGATTAATGGTGTTAAATTTGCAAATGAATTGTAGTTCTGCTGTTTCTCTTTGAAGTCTGTTTCTGAAGTTTTTTTGTTCAATGATAGTGACTTTTAAATCTGTAATAGAATGACCAGGGAGATTGAAGTGTTCACTTACTGGCTTTTGTATGTTACCATTCCTGATGTCCGATTTGTGTCCATTTATTCTTTTGAGGAGGGATTGTCCGGTTTGGCCAATGTACATGGCAGAGGGGCATTGCTGGCACATGATGGCATATATAACATTAGTAGATGTGCAGGTGAATGAGCCCTTGATGGTGTGGCTGATGTGGTTGGGTCCTCTGATGGTGTCACCAGAGTAGATATGGGGACAGAGTAGGCAACGAGGTTTGCTACAGGGATTGGTTCCTGGGTTGGTGTTTCTGTGGTGTGGTGTGTAGTTGCTGCTGAGTATTTGCTTCAGGTTGGGGGGACCTGTAAGCGAGGACTGGCCTGTCTCCCAAGGTCTGTGAGAGTGAGGGATCATTTTCCAGGATAGGTTGTAGATCGTGGATAATGCGCTGGAGAGGTTTTAGCTGGGGGCTGTATGTGATGGCCAGTGGTGTTCTGTTATTGTCCTTGTTGGGCCTGTCCTGTAGTAGGTGATTTCTGGGTACCCGTCTTGCTCTGTCAATCTGTTTCCTCACTTCCCCAGGTGGGTATTGTAGTTTTAAGAATGCTTGATAAAGATCTTGTAGGTCTTTGTCTCTGTCTGAGGGGTTGGAGCAAATTCGGTTGTATCTTAGGGCTTGGCTGTAGACAATGGATCGTGTGATGTGTCTTGGATGGAAGCTGGAGGCATGTAGGTACGTATAGCAGTCAATAGGTTTCCGGTATAGGGTGGTGTTTATGTGACCATCACTTATTTGCACTGTAGTGTCCAGGAAGTGGATCTCTTGTGTGGACTGGTCCAGGCTGAGGTTGATGGTGGGGTGGAAATTGTTGAAGTCCAGGTGGAATTCTTCAAAGGCTTCCTTTCCGTGGGTCCATATAATGAAGATGTCATCAATGTAGTGCAAGTAGAGGAGGGGCACTAGGGGACGAGAGCTGAGGAAGCGTTGTTCTAAGTCAGCCATAAAAATGTTGGCATACTGTGGGGCCATGCGGGTTGCTTCCAGTCCCAAGAGACCAGTCACTTACCCCTGATCAACTGGTACTCCAGATCTTACACCAAAGACAACGCTGGCAGTCAATTCCAAGGTAAACTGACTAAAGGTTTATTGGCTAA
>NW_020703457.1:49767-65053 GCF_002925995.2 Terrapene triunguis | reverse complement strand
GCTGGCAGTCAATTCCAAGGTAAACTGACTAAAGGTTTATTGGCTAAGAAAAGGAAATGAGGTTTATTGAGAGGTTAAAGCAGGTAAATAATATATGCACAGGGAGTCACAGTTTGTAATTCCAAATGGTGGCAGTGATGCAATAAACTGCCAGTTTCTCAAAAGTCTTTTCAGGGTACCCAGATTGTCTCTGTGGACCTCTGCTTTGCATCTGATACACTTCCCTGTCAGAGTCCAAACAGTCCAGAGACCAGGATCTTCTCTTGAATCCATACTTACAGCTTCTTCTCACAGAAAACTCCTGGAGGAACCAACCAGGGGTCATTCTCCTCTTGAGCTGCTGCTCACAAACAGGGAAGAATTGGTAGGGGAAGTAGAAGTGGGTGGCAACCTGGGCAGCAGTGACCATGAGATGGTTGAGTTCATGATACTCACAAAAGGAAGAAAGGAGAGTAGCAAAATATGGACCCTGGACTTCAGGAAAGCAGACTTTGACTCCTTTAGGGATCTGATGGGCAGGATCCCCTGGGAGGCTAATATGAGGGGAGGAGTAGTCCAGGAAACTGGCTGTATTTTAAAGAAGCCTTATTGAGGTTGCAGGAACAAACCATCCTGATGTGCAGAAAGAATAGCAAATATGGCAGGTGACCAGCTTGGCTTAACAGAGAAATCGTCAGCGAGCTTAAACACAAGAAGGAAGCTTACAAGAAGTGGAAACTTGGACAGATGACTAGGGAGGAGTATAAAAATATTGCTCGAGCATGCAGGGGTGTGATCAGGAAGCACAAAACACAACTGGAGTTGCAGCTAGCAAGGGATGTGAAGGGTAACAAGAAGGGTTTCTACAGGTATGTTAGCAACAAGGTGGTGGTCAGGGAAAGTGTGGGACTCTTAATGAATGGGGGCGGCAACCTAGTGACAGACGATGTGGAAAAAGCTGAAGTCCTCAATGCTTTTCTTGCCTCGGTCTTCAGACAAGGTCATCTCCCACACTGCTGCCCTGGGCAACACAGTATGGGGAGGAGGTGAGCAGCCCTCAGTGGTGAAAGAACAGGTTAAGGACTATTTAGAAAAGCTGGACATGCACAAGTCCATGGGTCCAGATCTAATGCATCCGAGGGTGCTGAGGGAATTGGCTGATGTGATTGCAGAGCCATTGGCCATTATCTTTGAAAACTCTTGGTGATCGGGGGAGGTCCCGGATGATTGGAAAAAGGCAAATATAGTGCCCATCTTTAAAAATGCAGAGTCCTGCACTTAGGAAGGAAGAATCCCATGCACTGCTACAGGCTGGGGACCGACTGGCTAAGCGGCAGTTCTGCAGAAAAGGACCTGGGGATTACAGTGGCCGAGAAGCTGGGTATGAGTCAGCAGTGTGCCCTTGTTGCCAAGAAGACCAACGGCATATTGGTCTGCATTAGTAGGAGCATTGACAGCAAATCGAGGGAAGTGACTATTCCCCTCTATTCGGCACTGGTGAGGCCACATCTGGAGTATTGCGTCCAGTTTTGGGGCCCCCACTACAGAAGGGATATGAACAAATTGGAGAGAGTCCAGCAGAGGGCAACAAAAATGATCAGGGGTCTGGAGCACATGACTTACGAGGAGAGGCTGAGGGAACTGGGATTGTTTGGTCTCCAGAAGAGAAGAATGAGGGGGGATTTGATAGCAGCCTTCAACTACCTGAAGGGGGGTTCCAAAGAGGATGGAGCTCGGCTGTTCTCAGTGGTGGCAGATGACAGAACAAGGAGCAATGGTCTCAACTTGCAGTGCAGGAGGTCTAAGTTGGATATTAGGAAACACTTTCACTAGGAGGGTGGTGAAGCACTGGAATGGGTTCCCTAGGGAGGTGGTGGAATCTCCATCCTTAGAGGTGTTTAAGGCCCGGCTTGACAAAGCCCTGGCTGGGATGATTTAGTGGGTGTTGGTCCTGCTTTGAGCAGGGGGTTGGACTAGATGACCTCCTGAGGTCTCTTCCAATCCTAATCTTCTACGATTCTATGAAAACAAGCTGATAGTGTCACTAGCCACGTGGGCTTTTCCTTTGATGACGTGAGTGAGGAATGCACTTTGAGTCTCTGACCTCTGGTCATCACACACAATGGCCACTTGCTTTGAAATTAGCACTTTTCTGTTAAAGTCCTTCATTAGCATTCCACAAGGCTCCTTTCTTGTCTGAGGGGTTATTTAGTTGCAGGGCTATACACAATGTAAATGTTTCCTATTGCATTGTCGTAGGATACCGATAAGTGAAACCAATGCAAGTAACATCGCATTAGTTTTCATGAAGTTTAAACACCAAATACACTCATACATTTAACAGTCCCCTTGATCTCCACTAATACACAAGTGAATTGGCCTGGGGCTCTGGCATAAGCTGGTACCTGGTCTGCCCGCATCACAGCAGGGTCAGATAACTGAGGGGTACTGGGACTTAGCACCATGGGTTCTAGTCCCAGCTCTGCCCCCAGCCTGCCGTGTGACCTTGGCAAGTCACTTCCTTTCGCTGTGCTTCTGTTTCCTCCTCTGCCTTATCTGCTTATAGTGCAAGGTCCCTTCCAACCCTGATATTCTATGACCCTCGCTCAACACTGTGCCTGGATTGGACTGCCCAGCATACAAAATGATGGGGGCTAACTGAGCTGTTACCACTCAGGAATGCGGTCTTGGAGTCATTGTGGATAATTCTCTGAAAACATCTGCTCAGTATGCAATAGCAGTCAAAAAAGCAAACAATGTTAGGAACCATTAAGAAAGGGATAGATAATAAGACAGTAAATATCATAATGCCTCTATATAAATCCATGGTACGCCCACAACTAGAATACTGTGTGCAGTTCTGATCGACCCATCTCAAAAAAGCTCTATGAGAATAGAAAAAGGTCCAGAGAAGGGCAACCAAAATGATTAGGGGAATGGAACAGCTTCCATATGAGGAGAGATCAAAAAGACTGGGGCTGTTCAGCTTGGAAAAGAGATGACGAAGGGGGGATATGATAGAGGTCTATAAAATCATGACTGGTGTGGAGGAAGTGTTATTTACTCCTTCACATAACACAAGAACCAGAGGTGGCCCAAAGAAATTAATAGGCGGCAGATTTAAAACAAACACATGGAAGTATTTCTTCACACAGTCAACCTGTGGAACTCATTGCCAGGGGATGTTGTGAAGGCCAAAAGTATAACTGGGTTCAAAAAAGATAATTTCATGGAGGATAGGTCCATGAATGGCTATTAGCCAAGATAGTCAGGGATGCAGCCCCATGCTCTGGGTGTCCCTAGCCTTTGTCTGCCAGAAGCTCAGAGTGAATGACAGGGGATTGCCTGTTCTGGTCATTCACTCTGAAGCACTTGGCATTGGTTGCTGTCAGAATACAGGATACTGGACTAGTTGGACCATTGGTCTGACCCAGTCTGCCCGTTCTTAGAGTCTTATGTATGACTGTGTGTCTAGTGTAATAGGGTGCAGAGTTCGGTTGACATGCATACTAACTGCAATGTTTCTCTTTCCTTCCACAACATTTCAGAGAGGAAAATAGTTGTACTGACCAACAAAGTGAATTTCCTCAACTTTGCTGCTGTTTTTACACAGATACACCAGCAACGCTTCTCCTGTGTGAAATTTCCTTATGAGGGTTGGGAAAGGGAAGGTGGAAGATGGTAAAACACATTTAATCCGGGGCCGACCAATCTAGACGTGTCAGCAAGATATATACTTTAGTAAGTGGCTCAGGTACTGTATGATGGGGTCACAATGGTGACTACAGGGTTAAGGCGATAAGACAGTTTCTATTTTAAACTTGATTTTCACATCTCCTCCTCACCCAACCAACTCTACTTTCCACATAAGGCAGGCTGGAGGGGAGAGGGTCTCCCAAGATGAGGAGGATTGTATGTAATGGGGGGGGGGGCCTCACAGATGGGGAATCAGTCATTTTAGGGTTATGTATGATGGGTTTTTTCCTCTTGTCCTATCGCATGAGTGCACCTCTCCAATTTAAGAGGGGGAAGGGACTTTCCCAAAGTTACAAAGCAGGTCAGGGAGGAAGAGCTGCTACTGTGTATATCTATCCATGCATTATAAAGGGATTGCTACCTGCCAACAGGCTGGAATGGACTGCTCCTGTCAGGAATTATCTCCCAGTTGCAGTGCCAGGTATTAGAGCTACGGCCGTAGGCCGTGGAAATAAGTTACAATGCAGACGTCAATCATTCCTCCCAGTGGAGTTCATTGTTATGGACCCGGTAACTGTGGGCTTCGATCATCAAGTCATAGAGACTTGAGGGGTCGGTACATAAGCTATGAGCTATGTTGACTGTGTCTGCACTGCAGGAGCCTTCACATCGTCCTCACTAAAGCCCTAGTTCAAGAAAGCATCCTTCATGCTGGAAAGCACTTAAGGCTCCTAAATCAGGGCCCATTGGCTTGCTCCAAACCCAGCTGAAGTTAATGGAAAGGCTCCTGTTGACTTCAGTGGGCTTTGGACAAGGCCCCAATAATTTCAAAGTCCTATCCCAGTATGCACTGGGCTCAATGTTAAAAACTGTTATGGACTTTCTAGAGACCAGTGAGCTCTTTGGCTGTTCCAAAGCCTTAGCCAGGAACCTGAAAGAGATGTCCCCAAAGATATTATCTCTCTCCTTGTACATGGATAGACCAGCAAAGTCATAGCTTTGCCTGCCTGCTATGAAGATCATTATCGTCTGGTTCGCTTCGTTTGACCCTTTGACCTCACTCCTGTCCCTGTTCTTTTATTAGTTGTCCCCCGTAATTTTTTGATCTCCAGGTCCTGTGGACCCCCCCCCCTTGGGCTGGGGGGAATCCTTTAGCAGTGGGCGGACTTTGCCCACCCACTTCCTGCATCCCAATAGGATGAAGATCATTATTACTCATGACATCCGGGTAATCTTCGGTCGAACACGAGATGTTATTTCAAAATTCCCTTTGCAATGCCACACGTACCCCAGACCTTTTGACTCCAATAGTCTAGTAAGTGACGTCCAACAGTTCATAGACTCATAGACTCATAGACTTTAAGGTCAGAAGGGACCAATATGGTCATCTAGTCTGACCCCCCGCATGATGCAGGCCACAAAAGCTGACCCCCCCACTTTCCCTTAGCTCTGCTGTTGAAGTCTCCAGATCGTGATCTAAAGACTTCAAGTCGCAGAGAATCCTCCAGCTTGCGACCCCTGCCCTATGCTGCGGAGGAAGGCGAAAAACCTCCAGGGCCACTGCCAATCCACCCTGGAGGAAAATTCCTTCCCGACCCCAAATATGGCGATCAGCAGAACCCCGAGCATACAGGCAAGATTCTCTAGCCAGACCCTCATTTTACCAGCGATGGCCGTTATTGCCTAATTGATTAGAATCACGTAATCCCATCAAACCATTCCCTCCATAAACTTATCTAGCCTAATCTTGAAGCCAGAGAGGTCTTTCGCCCCCACCGTTTCCCTCGGAAGGCTGTTCCAAAATTTCACCCCTCTGACGGTTAGAAACCTTCGTCTAATTTCAAGCCTAAATTTCCCCACGACCAGTTTATATCCATTCGTTCTCGTGTCCACATTAGCACTGAGCTGAAATAATTCCTCTCCCTCCCTGGTATTTATCCCTTTGATATATTTAAAGAGAGCAATCATATCCCCCCTCAGCCTTCTTTTGGTTAGGCTAAACAAACCAAGCTCCTCGAGTCTCCTTTCATAGGAAAGGTTTTCCATTCCTCGGATCATCCTAGTTGCCCTTCTCTGTACCCGTTCCAGTTTCAGTTCATCCCTTTTAAACATAGGAGACCAGAACTGCACACAGTACTCCAAGTGAGGTCTCACCAGCGCCTTGTATAACGGAAGCAGCACCTCCCTGTCCCTACTAGAAATACCTCGCCTTATGCATCCCAAGATCGCATTAGCTTTTTTCGCAGCCACGTCGCATTGCCGACTCATAGTCATCCTGCGATCAACCAGGACTCCGAGGTCCTTCTCCTCCTCCGTCACTTCCAACCGATGCGTCCCCAGCTTATAACTAAAATTCTTGTTAGTCATCCCTAAATGCATCACCTTACACTTCTCACTATTAAATCTCATCCTATTATTATTACTCCAATTTACAAGGTCATCCAAGTCTCCCTGCAGAATATCCCGATCCTTCTCCGAGTTGGCAATGCCTCCCAACTTTGTGTCATCCGCAAACTTTATCAGCCCACTCCTACATTTGGTTCCGAGGTCAGTAACGAATAGATTGAATAAAATCAGACCCAGAACCGAACCTTGAGGAACTCCACTGGTGACCTCCCTCCAATCTGACAGTTCACCTTTCAGTACTACCCTCTGCAGTCTCCCCTTTAACCAGTTCCTTATCCACCTCTGGATTTTCCTATCGATCCCCATCTTATCCAATTTAACCAATAATTCCTCATGCGGAACCGTATCAAACGCTTTACTAAAATCGAGGTATATTAGATCCACCGCATTTCCTTTATCTAGAAGGTCTGTTACTTTCTCAAAGAAGGAGATCAGGTTGGTTTGGCACGACCTGCCTTTCGTAAACCCATGTTGTAATTTGTCCCAATTGCCATTCACCTCAAGGCCCTTAACTACTTTCTCCTTCAAAATTTTTTCCAAGACCTTACATACTACAGAAGTTAAACTAACAGGCCTGTAGTTACCCGGGTCACTTTTTTTCCCCTTCTTGAAAATAGGAACCACATTAGCTATTCTCCAGTCCAACGGTACCACCCCCGAGTTTACAGATTCATTAAAAATTGTCGCCAAGGGGCTCGCAATTTCTCGCGCCAGTTCCTTCAGTATTCTAGGATGAAGATCATCCGGTCCGCCCGATTTAGTCCCGTTTAGCTGGTCAAGTTTGGCTTCCACCTCTGATACTGTAATGTCTATCCCCCCTCCTCTATTCCCCTCTGTCCTACTCCCTCTATTCCTAAACCCTTCATTAGCCTTATTAAAGACCGAAGCAAAATATTCATTTAGATATTGTGCCATGCCTAATATTCAGGCAGTTGATTCAGAATAATCAGTTACCGACATGAGAGTGGCAAGAGATTGTTTTATTAGGTTTCCTTTCAATTGTAATTGCTATCATGAGAATGAGAAATAGCAGGGTGTGTATTATTGTGAATGATGGGAAGGCATAGCACACCTTGCCGTCTGATGGCCCTGAGCCAAACAGACCTACCCACATCACCATGGAACTCCTTTCTTAGGAACTCTTGCTTAAGTGGATTTCTACCCTCATTAGAAAGGTCACCTCCCTGTAATAACATTGTTTCCTGCTCTATCGTAGGCTCTTAACATAGTGGGGCAGGCACACTTCTGTAATTAGCACGCTTGTCTCCAGGGTCTGCTGTACCAACGGAGGATGTTGTAACTATGCTGGTCCATGCATGGAAAAATTCTTGTGCAGAAAACTGAAAGCCAAACATTCTTCTATAGGACAACTGAAAGGAAAGCTGGCTTTATGGTTAAAGGCACGAGGCAAAAGTTCAGGAGACCAAACTCCGTGCGTGACCTCAGGCAAGTTGGACAATTTCTTTGTGCCTCAGGCCACCAGCAGTAAAATGGGGGGGACTCCTCCGCCTGTAAATGTGTAAAGCACTTCGAGATAAATGAAATGTACTCAGTGCAACTGCTCTTTACCTGGAAAGGGAGACAGACAATAAAATATCCTGATTGGGGGCAAACTCTCAGGGGAATTACACAGCAGGGTCCTCTCAGGTTCTAGAACCATTCACTCTAGGGTCCAGCATGGATCTGTTTCGTTACATTGCGAGGGTTTTGTCCAGGCTCCTACCACTCAGACAATGGGACTTCCACAACTTCCCTTGAGAAACTATTCCTCAGTCAACTGGATCTCGCTATTGTCTTCAGAGATCTCATTCTCCCTTCATTAGTGAGGGACTGGGGGTGTAATAAAGTAATACGATGAAAGAGAAAGTTAAGTGAAATATAGGAACACAGGAATGACCAGATTAGACCTGCAGTCCATCTAACCCACTGTCCTGTCTCCAATGGTGGCCAGTACCAACTGCTTCAGAGGAAGGCGCAAGATATTCTGCAGCTCTGGGATTATTGGCCCCCAGGGAAAGTTTCGTTCTGACCCCAATAATTAAAGGTTGCCTTAGGCCCTGCAGCAGGCCCTAACCGTGACACCTACTGAGCTGTGGAAAAATCTCCCAAGGGAAATGGGACACTGAAAGCTGGAATGGCTGAAGCATTCGTAAATCTTATATCCTGTTGGAGCAAAGGGCCCAGACTCTAGAGAAAGTAATTAAAAAACAGTGACAACAATGCTAATAATAAGTAAATAAAAAGATTTCCGGGTCTGTTCAAAAGCCTCTGGCAGTCCAGATTTGGCCCGCGGTCCGCCTATTGACTATCCCTGCCTTAGGAAAACCCCTACAGGGTTGAATGGTCATGATGTCACCAAACACACAATGCAGGTCCCTGCCAGGAGCGGTTTCAGGCAGTCACATGGCCCCTAACACATTCTTCTGCCTTCTCACGAGTTTAAGGAGAGGTGACTAAAGAATCCAAGCTACGCAGTTAGACTAGATCCCGCCCCTACGGAGCTTTCACCGGCCAATCGGAACCTTCCTTTTACAACCTATTTGCATGCAGCTGATTTTTAAACCAATGGTGTGGTGACCCAGGGGAACAAAGGTGCCAACCCAAAGCTAATAAGCAGTTTCCCACCGATAGCCTTATGAAAGTCCCTCCACAGCAATGATCTAAACTTTGCTACTGGCTGCAGGGTTCTGGCGCCGTTCTGTAGAGTACACTACCTTAAGAGTTTAAGGCCAGACGGAACCAGCAAATCATCTAGCCTGACCTCCTGCCTATCACAGGCCACCAACACCACCCTCACATTAAACCCAACCACCAAAACGAGACCCAAGTGTTACAGCCCACAGGAGAGGAGGCTGTTCTGTGCCACGGACAGAGAATAGGAGGGACCCAGGGGCACCAATGCCCCCCACAATAGCAGGGAAATGATTGTTTTTATCCAACGAAGTGCTCGGAGACTGCGGAGATGGGAGCCGTGTAAGTTGGATGGATGGAGAGATTTAGACAGATGAGTCCTCACCCCATCCAAACTAGGTAGCTGGGAGGTTCAGTGCGTTTCCTATCTGGCGTCTGACCAGCCAACACTGACATCTGTCCTGTATTATCTATACTCTTCAAGTGCCTAGAAGCCCCAATCACAGACCTGGGCTCTATTGTGCCGGGCGCTGCACAAACAGAACAAAGAGATAGTCCCTGCCCCAAAGAACTTACAATCTAAGTATCAGACCAGAGACAACAGATGGAGACAGAGACACAGATGGGGGATACAAGCAAACAATGGGACAATACTGGGCAGCCGTCTCTGCACGCCAGCAGCTGAACCAGGACTTTGGTAGGCTTCCCGGCCAAGGAGAGCTTTGAGGAGGAATTTGAAGGACAATGAGTTGGCTCTGTGAACATTTACAGGGACTTCACCCCACACGAGAGGGGCAGCGGAAGAGAAAGATGAAGGTGTTGGCTTGAAACTGTAACAAGTGGGAGACGGAGGTTGGCAGCCTGGGCCGTTGGGAGGTGGGAGCTGACAGCTCGATAGCGAATGAGAGTTGACAGGTAGGGTGGGGATAGGCCCAGAAGTTCCTTGAACATGAAGACAAGCAGCTTGTGTTTGATGGGATAGAGAAGGGGGAGCCAGTGGAGGGATGCAAACAGAGGGGTGAGCTGGTCAAAGCAACAGGCTAGCAGAATGACTTTTGCAGCAGCCTTCCGAATGCATCTGAGCGGGGCAAGAGAGCATTTGTCAAGGCCCAGAGAGAAGGATGGTGCAGTGATGGAGATGCAAGCTGATGAGAATTTTAGCTGCTAGGAAAGGCTGGGTCTAAGAGGCGTCATGCAAAAAGCACTGGCAAGATGCTCCAAAGACGCCCTAGGCTCGGCCAGTCAAGGGGTTTGTGGAGCAGGGTGAATGTGCATTGGCAAAACTGCATGTGGGGCCACCGAACTGGAAAGAGGGGGCTCCTTGGGAGAGCTGAATATGGTCCTTTCACTGCACTAAGCCAAAAGCTTTGCACCTCACCACTGAAGTGCTTTGCCAGAGCTGCAGGTAGTAGCGGCAGGAGGAGATTGCATAGCCTCTGCTGCACTATACCTGGCCCAATCTCAGGACAGGGACCATACTGAAATAGAAGGGGAGCCCTTCTCCCATCTTCACGCTCCCTCTACCTTGGAGACACTGGCTGCATCAACTTAGTGGGCTGGCTCAGTAACAGCTTTGTCCAGAGAAAAAAGGAAACACCTTCGCCAATCACCACAATGCAGCCACTTCTGGAGTGGACTGTGGCCGCTGTTTAACAGCAGCACTGCACAGCAGGTAGAGGAGGGGCTGGGGAGTGAGATCAAGCAGGCCACAATGCTCCATCCAGGATCATCAACAGTGGGCGGCAAAGGGAGGGTGCATGCATGCATCTATGTGTGAACCATCCAAGGGCAGGAGAACCACTCCAGCATGAGGGCTAACGAATACAAACGAGCACTCCGTGCCCCGCAGCGGGGGACATTAACACTTCGCACGTCTCGGCGGACGTTGAGCGATCGTTTCCTGCGGCACCGCATACATGGGATTTAATAACCCTGCCCTGGCGCCCACCCCCGTCCCACGCTGTCCAGCATGGAGATGAATGGGCACCAAGATGACACGGTCCCATGACAATTTTTCATCCATAGCGTTGCTTAACCTTCCGTGAACAAATGAGATTTCCCCAGTGCTGGGCCCCACCGTACCTGGAGTAGCTGCAATTGGGTCAGGGAAGGACACCAGTGATTGATGTTGTCTCCTGGCTAATCAGATTCTCAGCAAGGCAGATATTGATGGGCCCTTGCACTTGATGAACGGCTCTCATGAGCCTTCATTCAATTACTCCCCCACTTAAGGCAACGAGCAAGGCCGCTAAAGCACGTGTGTTGCATTTCCTAAAAGACACAGCACGTCGCAAAGAGGGAAGGGATGTGGCCAAGGGGAAGGTGCACCGGCCCTGCCTGGGGAGGGGAACATGCATCTAGGGTGGCATGTTCTAGCAAGCCGATGGGAAAGTGACCAGGGGAAAGAGAGGAGGAGGAAACGGGCAACTCTGTAGAACAGAGGCTGGCTTGAGCGCTTCTCCCGCTCTTTAGAAGCTAATAGGCCAAACACACACAAAGTGTCTTGACATTCTGAGGCCTGTTCTATATCTAAAACTTAGATTGACCAAGCTACATCGCTCAGGGGTGTGGAAATTTTGCACCCTGAGCACCGTAGATAGGCGGACCTACCCTCCGGCGTAGACATGGCTAGGTCCATGGAAGGTTTCTTCTGTCAACCTGGCTACTGCCGCTCAGAGGTGAGTGACCTACAATGACAGAAAAACCCGCCCACTGCTGTCGGAAACGTTTACACTACGGCACCGAAGCCGTGCTGCTGTAGCAGCTGTCGTGTAGACACGGCCTTACTCGGTGAATCCTTGGGGAACACTGTCTTGGATTCTCACCTCGCTCTGCTTAGGGCCTGCCCACCTAGAGGGAGTCCCACCGGTGCAGTGCCACCAGCACAAACCCCTCACGTAGACGCACCGCGCTGGCGCAAGACAGGCCTTGTACCTGTAAGATGATGCCCCAGGTGAGTCATCATCTCTAGGGATTGAGTTGGGGATCCCTAGGTCTAGTAACATTAACCCTTTAGTGCCTGAGCTCACAGGCCCAGCTTTGTTCTCTCAAAGGCTCTGGAGACTCTCAAACTTCTATGTCAGGGGGTGAGGAACCTACGGCCCATGGGCCGATTCATCCCCTTGCTTAATTTCATCCGGCCCACGGGGCTGGAGCCACGAGCGCTGGCTCGCCCCGCTGTGGGGGGAACTGCATAGGCGCGGGAATTAGAGGTGCTGCACCACCTCCATGTTTTACGTGGGGTCCCAGCTGCCGGCCCTGTGCCCACCCCCAGCTGTGATCCCAGCCTTGGGCCCCTTACCCCTGTCCGGGTCCCCCCTCCCAGAGATACGGCCCTGCTCCCGGCCCCAGCTCTAGGGGTGGGGACGGACAGAGGTAAGGGGGCTGGCATTCAACACCCCCACTATTAAAAATGTTCCAGCACCACTGGGGGGGAAGCCCTGAGCCTCTGTACCCTCCCCCTCCCCCACCTCCTCCCGGCGGGTGAGTGGCCCATGATTGATTTTTTTCTGTGGGTCAATGGCCTCTGACAGAAAAAAAGATTCCCCACCCCTGCTCTATGTGGTCCAGCCACTACAGAGAGCGAGACATCCTGTGTAGGTGAAGGTTACATGCCCATGTTGCTTACCAGAGGAAATCTCCCTGGTACAACATTTGTATCGGTGCAAATTTCCCTAGTGTAGACAAGCCTTTAACGCTGGATCCCCCTGGAGAGCCGATCAGAGATGGGCAGCAAGGAACCCTTCATGCAATGTCTCCTTCAAAACACTGCACACTCCAACAGGGCAGCACAAAGAGCTAAAGGCCTTTCACAGCCAGCAGGAAGCAACAGTTTTCCCGGTTGGTTCACACCAAAATCAATCAAACAGATTTACAGGAGAAAACAAAAGGGTGATTTTTAAGAACACGGGGACCTTTTCCCTTCTTCCAAGTGAAGCATTTTTTCCTTAGACCTTGGCTAGAAATAGACCTGGAGGCGGAGAATGTGAACAAGGGGTCCAGTTCATCACTGCCCCTGGTGCAGCCACTGACAGCAGTGCGAAGTATCAGAGCGGTAGGGTTTCTGCACTCGCCTTGCACTGGGACCGATGACGACACAGGGCAGGGCCAATGATTAATTAAGCCCCTGGGGCTTGGGGGCTTTTCAGATCAACTTTCTTTTCTGTCCTCGTTTGGTTTCCATCGGGATATTGCCTCTGAAAATGCCACAGCAGCTCCAAGCCAAGCCAGTTCCCAGCTTCGGGGAAGGAGGCTCTCACTAAAAAAAGCAAAGTTCCTGGACCACAGGCAGTTGGGACAATTCCTCCGACAAGCTAAGAGATAGCAGAGGCATTGTTATGTCACGGTTCCAAAGAGGATGGAGCTCGGCTGTTCTCAGTGGCGGCAGATGACAGAACAAGGAGCAATGGTCTCAAGTTGCAGTGGGGGAGGTCTAGGTTGGATATTAGGAAACACTATTTCACTAGGAGGGTGGTGAAGCACTGGAATGGGTTACCTAGCAAGGAGGTGGAATCTCCATCTTTAGAGGTTTTTAAGGCCCGGCTTGATGAAGCCCTGGCTGGGATGATTTACTTGGGGTTGGTCCTGCTTTGAGCAGGGGGTTGGACTAGATGACCTCCTGAGGTCTCTTCCAACCCTGATCTTCTATGATTCTATTCAGATGAAAGGTGGGCTGCAGTCATTTCATCCCATTCCCTGGAGAAACCCTGCCGAGTTCAGAATTACCACCACCACCACTGCAAGACTTGAACCTCAAGGTGAGAGGGTGCCATAGGCAGAACAAAGACCAGCATGGATCACAAGCGACCCACCACCCCTCTGAGGTAGGTAAATATGATCTTCCTTTCGCAGATGGGGAGATGGAGGCACAGAGAGATAAATGGAGCTGCCCATGGTCACACAGCACGTCCATGGCAGAACTAGAGATAGAGCCCAGGAACCCTAGTGTTCTACGTTGGAACCCTGAAACATGTCTATGGACTTACATGGCACTTATCACCATGGTTTCTGAGCACCTCAGTCATTGATGGATTCAATCCTCAGACATGCCTGTGAGGGAGGGGCAGGGCTATTGTCCTTCTTTTACAGCTGGGGGAACCAAGGAATAGGGCAGATAAAGTGTCTTGCCCCAAGATCAGGCAGGGAATCTGCGCTGAACTGGGAACCGAACCAGGTCTCAAGTCCCAGGGCATCCTTCCTCCTTGGGATAATTTCCACCCACAGGTGGGGAGGTCAGTCCTCCGGTATGTACAGGCTACTGCAGCGCAACACGACAGCAGCCCAGCGGCCTGCTAAAACCAGTCTGGAAGGAACGTGGACACCGCAGTAAATTCAGGATCCGCTGCAGGCTAGCAGCTCTGGAGGGGCTGTGAGGGTGCACGTTGCTTTGAAAGGAGCCTCCAGGATGGGTGCTGAAGAAGGAGAAGGCGCAGCCCCCCTCTGGCTGACTTCTTCCCCTTACAACAAAAGGGACGGTTCCAGATATAGAAAGAGAGCAACCCGCTGGGAAGGAGCCAGGGGAGATTACGAGGCAGACTGCGCTATCTGGAGCAGACGGTGCATCTGGAGACACACGGCCTACAGGCAAATTTGGACCCACCGCAAGGTAGTGGGAGGACTTAGCAGCAAAGCAACACGGGATTGAGCTTTGGCGCCCGCTCAAATAAAGGCCCCGCGGGACTTGCTCCTCGACCACAGACTTCCCTGAAATGAGAGCTAGGTCTCTCCAGGGGCCCAGCCTGGATGAGGCCCCTCTCAGAGACTCCTGGGGGGCCAGCTGGACAGAGTCCCCAAAAGGAATTCCTCTCAGCAGGGACGGCTAGCCCCTCATATATAGATTGTGTGTGAGCGGGTGCATAGACACCCCCCCCATATCCTTATGTAAATAGCATGGATTACATAGCTACAAACTTAACACATCTGGGCCTTTTCAACCTCAGCGTCTGCGCCTGTAAAGTAGCACTGTGCCACATAACCACTTCCGGGGCAAAGGGACGGGCTGGGGCAGTCGCAGGAATTAATCCATTACCTTGCTTTGAGATCCTCAGCTGGAAGAACCCTGCACCTTTCCCAGTTGCACTCTGCACTCCAGACCTCTGCCTGGCAGCCCGTGGGGCAGTGTGGTGTCCGGCTGGCCCAGGGACTGGCTGTGAAATGTGGCTGACCCTGGCAGGGGACCAGCTGTAGCTGTAGTGTGAAGAACTGAGTGTTTGGGTCTAAAAATCCAACAGGCCAGAGCATCCGACTAGCGGGAGTATCTGCAAACCCCACTGAAGCCAACGGGAGCAGTTCTCAGAACCGGGTCCCTTCTTCTGTGACTTTGGGGACAAACTAGGTGGGCTGGGAGTTGATTCTCCCCAACCAAGTTACGCACAGTCCTGAACCGGGGCCTTGGAGTGTGAGCTCTTCAAGCCAGGGAATGCCATTCCCACGTGCAGGTTTCAGAGTAGCAGCCTTGTTAGTCTGGATCAGCAAAAAGAATGAGGAGTCCTTGTGGCACCTTAGAGACTTAGGCCAAGTCTACACTACCCACCGGATCGGCGGGTAGTAATCGATCTATCGGGGATCGATTTAT
>NW_020703457.1:20777-49667 GCF_002925995.2 Terrapene triunguis | reverse complement strand
TCGGGGATCGATTTATCGCGTCTTGTCTAGATGCGATAAATCGATCCCCAAATTGACGCCCATACTCCACCTCGGCAGGAGGAGTAAGCGGAGTCGAGGGGGGAGCCGCGGCGGTCGACTTGCCAGGTAAGTCGAACTAAGATACTTCGGCTTCAGCTATGCGAATAGTGTAGCTGAAGTTGCGTATCTTAGATCGACACCCCTCCACCCCCCAGTGTAGACCAGCCCTAACAAATTTATTTGAGCATAAGCTTTCGTGGGCTAAACCCCACTTCATCAGATGCATGCAGTGGAAAATACAGTAGGAAGATATATACACACACAGAGAACATGAAAAAATGGCTGTTGCCATACCAACGCTAATGAGACTAATTGATGAAGATGGGCTGATTGATTAAGGTGCGTGTATCACACCTGGCCCAATGGGGCTCCAACTTGGTTGAAGCCCCTTAGTGTTATTGATAATAAACAATTCGATGGCCCATAGGACAGATGCTACACAAGCCTTCCCTTCCTGTTCTCATGCACGTCTTATTAGGGAAGTTAAAGCATTTCCTCCCAGCCAGTCCTTTTAAGCCTCAGGAATACACACACAGGCAGGAGTCACTCCCCATTAGCTCACTGGGCTTGGGAGTCTGTCTGCTTCTCCGGGGACATAACAGACCGTGCAGCCACTCTAACCCATCCCCACCGCCTTAGGTCATGCAAAGCCTTCCAGCCCCCGGAGCAGAAAGTGACAAGAACGATAAATCCAAGCGAGCTGTCAGGCATCAGCGCCCTGCTTGCTGTCGCCAGCGCAGGGCCACGGAGACATGCAGTAGCTGTTCTCCCATTTCCATGGGAAAAGCTGACAAGCAGCCCTTCCGTTTGTTTGGAGTGTGCATGTGTCAGGCCAGAAGCTGTCACTCCACTGCAGGTACCATTCTGAGAGTTGATTGGCAGGCAAATTAGCCTCAGAACATGCTTGTAAGTCCCTAGGTTATAATTTAAGGGTTATTTATTTGCTTAAAGAAACATGAGGCAGATTATATTGGGTGAAAGGAAGCACCATTAGGGAAGTTTAGCAGAGTGAATGGGCATTTTATCCTACTTGATACGAATACGATGACCTTGTATTACTCATTCACTGCCATGGATGTGCCTGGTGACTTGTGGACAAATAAAATTGACAGGGCTACAGATCTGTATAGGCCCCTCCCATTCAAGGATAAAATATATGGAGATATACCTATCTCCTAGAACTGGAAGGGACCCCAACAGGTCATCGAGTCCTTCACTAGCAGGACCAAGTACTGATTTTGCTCCAGATCCCTAAGTGGCCCCCTCAAGGATTGAACTCACAACCCTGGGTTTAAAGGCCAATGCTCAAACCACTGAGCTATCCCTCCCCCCAAACTGGCCAGGGTCTCAAAGCACTTTATGAACGTATTGTGTATTAAGCCATGCAACACTTGTGGTGAAGGAGGAAAGACTCTTAATGGCGGGGTGGGGGGGTGAACTGAAGGTTAAATAACATGTTCAACATGGTCACACAGCAAGCGATCAGAATTTTTTTTAAACCAAAACTAAAATTTTTCCATGCAAATGTTTTTGTTTTGGTCGAAACACTAAACCTGTTTTGATCAGAATTCAAAAGGAGCTTGAAAAAATGGAGAATTGGTCTGACATCAACCAGATGAAATTCAGTGAAAACGAGTGCGCAGTCCTACACTGGGAAAGAAAAAAATCAAACGCGCAACTACAAAATGAGGACTAACTAGCTTGCTGAAAAGGAGCTGGGGGCCATAGAGGATCATAAATTGAATATGAGCCAACAACGTGACACAATCGTGAGAAAGGAGAATCTCATTCTGGGATGCATTAGTAGAAGCGTCATATGTAAGACCTGGGAGGTAATTGTCCTGCTCTCCTTGGCACTGGTAAGGCCTCAGCTGGAGTTTCTGGATCAGGAAAGACGTGGACAAATTGGAGAAAGTCCAGAGAAGAGCAACAAAAACGAGAAAACTTTAGAAAACCTGACCTAGGAGGAAAGGTAAAAAACGGGGCATGGTTAGTCTTGAAAAAAAGACTGTGGGGTTGGGGTTGGGGGGGGGGGGAGGGGACCTGTCTTCCTCCAACAATCTTCAAATATGTTAAGGGCTTCTTATCAAGAGGATGGTGATCATTTGTTCTCCATGTCCACTGAAGGTCAAGAAGCAATGGGCTTAATCTGCAGCAAAGGAGATCCAGGTTGCTTATTAAGAAAAACTTTATAACTCTCAGGGGAGTTAAGCTCTGGAACAGGCTTCCACGGGAGGTCATGGGATGCCCATCATTGGAGGTGTTTCAGAAGAGGTTGAACAAACACCGGTCAGGGATGGTCTAGATTTACTTGTCCTGCCTCAATGCAGGGGGCGGGACTAGGTGACCTCTCCAGGTCCCTTCCAGCCATGCATTTCTATGATTCTAATGCAAATGTAACCTATGCTGGCAGCATGGCACTTTGTTCCCCTCTGGTGACTGAACCATGTCAAAGAGCCATTATGGTTCTCCTACTGCGTCCAAGCTAAAAGCACCTGGTCCTTACATTCAAGCAGTCAAGAGGCTCATGTTTTGCAGAGCACAGAGTCCATTCCTCCGAGGCTGCGAGCACACGGCATCGTCAGGAACAGATCCATCACACCGAGGGGGCTGCCAATAGGTAGGTTGGTTGCCTTAGGTTTGACTTTTCCCTGGAAGTGGTGAATCTCCAACCAATCAGGTATCATGAGCAAATGCAACAGCCGCCTTCTTGGCTGATGCAGGGATTGAACCGGGTACCTTCGGAGCGAAAAGCGCCTTAGCTGGGGCCGTAACAACGCATATCCCCTGTGGATTGTGCAACACGCACTCACCAGTGGGTTTGACGAATGCAGCTTTTCGACTGTAAACCCAGCTGATTCTCACATGGCCGTGTAGACCCTGGACTTTAAGTTGATACTCCATTTACGCTGAAAATCAGTCTCTCGCATCAGGTTTAAGCCTCTGGTCCCAGCGCACCCTTGCCACAGAGTTAAAGTGGTTTTTTTGTTTCGTGTAACTAACAAAGCTGGGCCAATTTTTCACCATGCTTGAATGTTCTAGTTCCATTCCCCCACCCGTCATCTACTTGTGTCTTTTAGACTATAAACCTTTCAGGCAGGGCCGGTGGAAGGATGTTTCGCGCCCTACGTGAAACTTCCACCTTGCGCCCCCCGTCCCCGAGCCCCCCGCCCTGAGCCCCCCCCGTGGCAGCTCCCCCCCTTCGCCCTGAGGCGCCCCCCCGTGGCAGCTCCCCGCCCTGAGGCACCTAAGCTGATTGGCGCCGCAAGCCTGGGAGGCGGGAGAAGTGAAGCAGCCATGGCGTACTCGGGGAGGAGGCGGGGCAGGGGTGAGCTGGGGCGGGGAGTTCTCCTGCGTGCCGCCCCTCCCCCCCTTTCTGCAGGCGGCCCTCCCCACGCTCCACTGCCCCAGCTCCCTCCGCCTAAATGCCGGCGACCTGGGCGCCCGAAGATCCGGCCGCCGTGGTCGCTGCCGAAGAAAATGGTGCCCCCCAAATCCTAGTGCCCTAGGCGACCACCTAGGTCGCCTAAATGGTTGCACCGGCCCTGCTTCCAGGGCAGTAGATGGCTCTGTGTCTGTAGAGGGCCCTGCACAATGGGGTCTCGATGCCACCACGATACAAATATTTACTATTAGTTGCACTTTTTTCTACTTATTTCTCTTACTGGTAACAAGTGGGTTGAGGGGGATGAAAGGAGGAGACGTGTATTTTTAAAAATGTTCATTGCTTTAGTTCATTTCAGACGGTGGTTTTGTGAGTCCGTTAAACTTGCTTAATTTAATCAAGTGATTAAAAGTCAGACTCTCTGTTGCGAGAACCCGGTTTTGATCCATCATTGACGCTTATCTTTGTGATCTCCGGGAGCAGACACATTTTTGGCGTTGACTGATACTTCGGACCCTAAGTAAGTGGATCCGTTTTTTCTTTTCCGGTAAGATACAGTTCTTTACGTCCTTCAGCCATCCAGGCAGGAGCGGGATTCTTACGAAGTAGCAAAGGGTAGATCAGGAGAAATTCCCAACTGTAGAAGCTTCATCATTTGGGTCACAAAGAATGGACTGGACAAAGCCCTGGAGAATAGATGGTGGGATGGATGGTAGGAGGGATTTTCATGAGCACTCAGCATTGGCCTAACATTGCTCCCATTGAAATGAGTAGTAAAACTCCCACCGACTTCAGTCTCTTTTAGGAACCAGTGTGTGTGTGTGTAGCCCTTGTCTTTCTATCAATCTATGCAAGGTACCGGTGCATCCTGTTAGCTTCACACAGACCACTCATAGATCAGAGACTCATAGGCCTGGAAGGGACCTCGAGAGGTCATCTAGTCCAGTCCCCTGCACTCAAGGCAGGACTAAGCATTATCCATTACTCAGAGACCTTCCCTTTTGTAGATACCATCAGGCAGTTTGTTTATATTGTTTCACTCCACCTCCTTTACGTGCCAGTGCAGGCCCAGTATTTACAATGTTATCCAGCTTTACTAACCGGTCTCCTAAAGGGAGGGGGAAGGGCGGTGTCTCCTCCCAGGGAATTCCCTTTGGTCAGGCCCTACTAGTCTGTCTCCTGCATCTCCTCCCCCGCACGTCCTTCCTGTGCTCTTTTATCCGCCCTCCTTCTTAATGGGCTAATTAGCTACCCAGCCCCAATCTGATCTGGTAATCAGGAACTCCGCCCCTTAATCATGCTATTCCCCAGGGCCCTGGCTGGTTAAACAGTGACCCAAGGGCTGGGCCCATTGCTGATTCCCAGCACTCTGTCACAGGGCTCCCATTACCACAAGATCTGAGCCCCTCATCGTCTTTAGCGTAATTACACTCATCACCCCCCCTGTGAGGCAGGCAGGGCCATTACCCCCATGTACAGAGGGGGAAACCGAGGCTCAGGGAGACTAAGTGACATCCCCAGGTTACAACAGGGAGTCTGGGGCGGAGCAGGGAATTGAGCCTGGGGCCAGAGTGGCCAGAGAACTTCGCCACAATAATTCCTGGTTGAATTAGAGCATAGATTTTAGAAAGACATCCTATCTTGCTTTAAAAATTTCCGATAATGGAGAATCCACCAAAATCCTTGGCAAATTGTTCTGATGGTTCATAACCCTGTTAAAATTTGCACCTTATTTCTCGTCTGAATTTGCCTAGCTTCCACTTCAAGCCACTGGACTCTGTCATATCTTTACTAGAATGAGAACCCCTCTCTTGTCCAATTTCTGTTCACCATGTAGGTACGTATAGACTAAGATCAAGTCACACCGTAATCGTCTCTTTGTTAAACTACACCGACTGAGCTCCTTGAGATTCTCTCTGTAATGCTTGTTTTCCAATCCTTTACCCATTCTCCTGGCTCTTCTCCACTCTCTCCCCAATTTATCAACATCCGTCGTGAAGCGTGGACACCAGAACTGGACACGGGGTTCCAGTCGTGCTCGCACCACTGCCAAATACAGAGGTGATATAACTTCTCTACTCCTACTTCAGATTCCCATGCGAGGATCACATTAGCCCATTTGGCCACAGCGTTCACTGGGAGCTCACCGTCAGCTTTTACCCATCCTGATCCGCAAGTCTTTTTCAGAGTCACCACTTCCCAGGATAGCGTCCCCCATCCTGTAAGTAGGGCCTACATTCTTTGCTTCTAGCTGGTTTACATTCGGCCATATTGAATCACATATTGTTTGCCTGCACCCGGCCTACTCTGTAATAGTGACCTCACCTCGTCATTGTTTACCACTCCCCCAATCTTTGTATCATCTGCAAACTTTATCTGTGATGATTTTATATTTTCTACCAGGTCACTAATAAAAACGTTAAATAGCGTAGGGCCAAGAATCCGATACTTGCAGCACCCCCACTGGAAACACCTGTTTGATGATTCCCCATTTTCATTCTGAGACGTATCAGTTAGCCAGTTTTTAATCTATTTAATATGTGCCAGGTGGATTTTATGCTGTTTAGTTTCTTAACCAAAACGTTGTGTGGTACCAAGTCAAATGCCTTACAGAAATTGAGTATATTACACATTCAGTGACAGAACTGAAATAGATTTGTGGAATCTTATCACTTGCTGCAATAAGGTCAGACAAAGATACTAATATAACCATCACATTGAAAGGACGATAATACAATGAAGCAAACCGTGCAACACAAAATATCACCATAGGAGGTTAATGCAATTCCCCTTCCCTTGATGAACTGGCTCCTGTTATGTCAGCTCTGGCTTCAAAAGCTTATTCCAGGTTCGGGGGAGGAATAGCTCAGTGGTTTGAGCATTGGCCTGCTAAACCCAGGGTTGTGAGTTCAATCCTTGAGGGGGCCACTTAGGGATCTGGGGTAAAATCAGTACTTGGTCCTGCTAGTGAAGGCAGGGGGCTGGACTCGATGACCTTCCAGGGTCCCTTCCCTATGAGGTAGGTTTTTTTTTTTTTAAATATATCTGCGAGCACAGATTTAATCACGGATGAGCAGGGCTCAAAACGCAGCTTCCTTGAAGGCAGCCACTTACTTCAGCTGAAGAGTTGGATCCAATCATCCTTGTTTAAGGCAGAAAGATAATTAAAACCACCACTGAATTATTGGTGACTCAAAACCAGGCTTCAACTCACAGCGAAACGAGGGAGATGGGGGTGGGGTAAAGGAACTAGTTAAAGGGCCATGGGCCCTCGGGCCCAGCATTGTGAAACAGCCCATGAAACAATAGGAAGAGTTTCTATGATCAACTAAGCAGTGGGGTGGTTGTTAGATAAAAACGTCACATGAAGTTTTGAAGGCAGGATTTGCTAATCACCTCCAGTTTAGCAAGAATGTGGCTGGGTGACCAGAAGCAACTCTTGTCCCATACCCCCCATGCTCCCTGCTCTCTCATCTTATGTTTTGAATAGAACTGAAATGAGCTGGCAGTACAGGACAACTGGGCGTGGTCTGAAATGCGCACTCCAAAGGGGAGGTTGGGAGGAGAAGTAAAAAATCATTGGGATGCAAATGTGGTCAGGTGAGAACCTAGGAGCTGATTTTACACACCCAACAGCATCCCAGCCTGCTGAGTGAGTCACCACGTGTAGGTCTCACCCCAAAATAGAAACATTGGAACTGAACCAGAGCAGGGCCCGTCTAATCCTGTGTCCTGCCTCGGACAGTGGCCAGTACCAGCTGCTCCGGAGGAAAAACCCCTTGCAATGGACAGTTTGGGGATAAGCTGTCTGAAGGGAAAGCTTCCTTCCAGACCCCCGGAGAGATTCTGTTCAGAAGCAGGATGGTTTATATCCCTTCCATTCATAGAATATCAGGGTTGGAAGGGACCTCAGGAGGTCATTTAGTCCAACCCCCTGCTCTAAGCAGGACCAATCCCCAGACAGATTTTTGGCCCAGATCCCTAAATGGCCCCCTCAAGGATTGAGCTCACTACCTTCTGTTTAGCAGGCCAATGCTCAACCCACTGAGCTATCCCTTCCAAAGCGCTTGATTGTTTTCGAAGCGTTACTATAACACCTCTGGATAGCCTTGCTATCCATAGAAATGTCTAATCCCTCGTATGAATCCTGATAGCGGCTTTTGGGGGAGTTTTGGGGAAGGAGGGGCCGGGTTTGGTGGGATAGGCCAAAGCCAGGGAGCCTGGACGTAGATCTGAACATCTGCCAAGCGCAGTAGGGTTCAGGCTGAGTGCTTCAGAGGTCCCACTGAGCTAGATCAGGAAAAACAGCCTTGAGGTTAAAAGTACTTGCAAAGTATTTTTGAACGACCAGGTCTGTGACCATTTGTGCTTCTTTATGACGGATAAAGACAACCTGAAAGGGGATTCCACCCCCTTCCTTCCTCCGCCCACGCCAGGGCCGCCCAGAGGATTCAGGGGGCCTGGGGCAAAGCAATTTCAGGGGCCCCTTCCATAAAAAAAAACGTTGCAAGACTATAGAATACTATATTCTCGTGGGGGGCCCTGTAGGGCCCAAGGCCTGGGGCAAATTGCCCCACTTGCCCCCCACTCTGGGCGGCCCTGCCCCCTGCCAAAAAAAAAAAAGTTCTTCTCTCCTGCTTGCTTTTTACCATAAGAAATATCAGGTCTGGTCTTCCCTGGCGTTCCTGGAGGTCCCTGGAGAGAGATCCATGATGGGCTCTAACACCTTAAAAGAAGGGGTGAAGGTGTCACATTTTTAACAGAGACACCCGCGCTCTCAGATGTTAATTAGACATTGGAGATAGATAAATGTCTAACCAAATCCTTCCCCTCTTAAATGCTCAGCTTTCAGCCTCTTGGGATGTCATAATCTCACCAGTTCTTCAGTCTCCATAGAGGCTTCCAGGGTAGACAAAACCTGAATGTCTAAATAAGTAGTTTTTTTTAACACAGAAAAAACCCTTTTATTAGGACATCTTTATCTATCAGAAGCACCAAACGGAAGGGCGCTAGCCCCTTTCTCCCACTTTACAGGTCTCCTTTAAAGCCCAGTATGGGAGTCAGGAGACCGTGGTTTTATTCCTGGCTCTGTCGCAGATTCCGTGTGTGACCTTGGGCCAGTTAGTTAGTTTCTCTGTGCCTCAGTTCCCCTTCTGTACCAGGGAGATAACAGCGGGGCTGGGACGCCAAATCCACTCAGACTTGTGAACTGCTTTAAGAACCTGGGCTGGAAGGCACTAGAAAAGTGTTAAAATTCCATTCGTTAGGCAAAAATAAAGAGCTCAGGGAGGGAGGAGAAGCGGTAAGTGGGGATAGTATTAGAATAAAGAAAGGTGCGGTGCTAGGTTCAGAAGAGACTATACACTAAAGTGCATTTGCAGCTGGTACCTGGCCCGCATCACGTCTCTTTGGAAGCCCTGTGATGAGAATCCAAGGAAGAGGTCAGAAATCCTAGACAGGGGCTGAGATCCCTTTTTCCATCTCAGCAGAGGAGAGTTCTGGTCTCGTATCGGATGGCCCCGAATTACCATCATAACAGCTGCACATCAGATGACAACATCACGGACTCAGAGCAGAGGTTTTTAGCCAGCCGGGCACAAAGAGAAGGGTAACCCGAACCTAGCAGCTAAAGCAAGGAGATAAAAGGGCAGATAGGGGAGGCACAAATGCACACAAGTTCCTTGATTCTCTGCTTTCCTCCTCCTCATTAGGCCTCCGGGTCTTTGTTCCACCTGTGAGATTCCCTCCAGTGAATAATACCCATTAGAAATAAATGGACGATAATGGGATGAGGTGGGGAACAATGCCAGGATTGCTCGAGGAAATCAAACAAAACCCAGAGATTTTAAAGGATCTCCAATACTGGAACTCACCCTCCCCCCACATCCCATTATAGTCTATTAGACGCCAACCCAGCAAGGCAGGGGTTGTAAACGTGCTTAAATGTAAATGTGCTGAAATCCCATTGACTTGAAAGGGACTTCTGCACGTTCAAAGATAAACACATACTTCGATAATCTGCTGAATAGCACAGGTGCTGGAACTAGGGACTTGGGGGGGTGCTGAAGCACCCCCTGACTTCAAGTGGTTTTCATTGTACACAGGGTTTACAGTTCGGTTCAATGGCTCTCAGCACCCCCACTATCCACACTGTTCCAGCACCTCTGCTGAACAGTGGTGGTTTGTGGATTCTCAGGACATTGAGCAAGGCCCCTTGTCTATCAGGCCCTGGAGAGGAATTTAGGCTGGCCAGCTGATGGAGGTCATTTGTTGGGCAGCTGGTATATTTCATCAGTCCGGGGCAGGTCGGTGGTTTTCACCCGTGGTTTGTACATTGCAGGGGGGTTTTAAGAGTTCTAAAGCTGCTGGGACGGGGATCAAACAAAACTAAATCGAAAGACAGAAAAAAATCTCAGAAATTAAAAGGACAAAATACAGAGCTGGCTCCTGCGGTGAAGTGACTGCATAAAGACAGCTGGCCACTTCTTCCTCATCAGACCCTTGGCATGCATTTGGAGTCACACCTGCTAACTGCAGTGACAAAAAAGGTTTGGGCTTCCTCTTACCCTGTTGACCTTGCAAAGCCCGAAGGACGTTGTTGAGGGTAAGAACTGAGCAAGATTCAAAAAGGGATTGGACATTTCTACGGCTAACAAGCACAGCCAGAGTTCTAATAGTGAATGCTGACAAGAAGAGTATGGGAGGGAGACAGAACCGTGTATCTCAGGGCTTAAACCAATCTCTCGCTATCAGAGCCCAGGATGAGACCTTCATTAGGGCAAATTTCCCCGCAACAGCTACTGCAGTGTTCTTATGCCTTCCCCTGAAGCAGCTGGTGGGGGGGGAGGGATAGCTCAGTGGTTTGAGCATTGGCCTGCTAAACCCAGGGTTGTGAGTTCAGTCCTTGAGGGGGCCACTTAGGGATCTGGGGCAAAAATCAGTACTTGGTCCTGCTAGTGAAGGCAGGAGGCTGGACTCGATGACCTTTCAAGGTCCCTTCCAGTTCTAGGAGATTGGATATCTCAATTAGTTAAGAGGTGGGATACTGGGCTAGGTGGACCTTGGGTTTGATTCAGTCTGGCAATTCCTATGTTCTTAGGTAACGGAGACCGAACTGGATTCTATTCTGGCTCATGCAAACCACTGCCAATCATCTGTATACATTAATCCAGCCCATAAAACAAGGTGTTCAATGTAGGGGGCCTGTAATGTCTGTAGAAGATGGGCTAGACATCCACTGACGGCAAAAGTTATTTTCTTCAAAGGCGAAGGGCGAAATGTACGGCAGCCGCAGGGGACACAGCAATACGTGGATTGCTGGGTGGGCTCCAGCCAGCCCTGAGCTGAGAGGAGGAGGATCGTGTAAGTGCGGGTTCCCCTGGGCCAGGCTATGCCATAGGAGTGATGGTGCAGGCTCTGGTACGAGGACAAGCCCGTGAATGCTGCCAGAGGAAGGCTGGTCCAGTGATTAGGATGCTAACCCGGGACTTGGAAGACCCAGGTGAATAGGCATACGTAACCCCATGCCAGCAAGCTCCTGCAAACGTGTCCCCCTGGCCTCAACTCAGTCTTGTCTAGGGGGAGTTTGAACTCAGAACTTTGTCTTCTGAACAGCAGCCGTAGCTAGTTATTTGGACAGCCAGGAAACAGAGGATAATGAGCAGGCCTGGAATTGCATTTCACCAGCTTCCAGGTGATACTGCAAGTCTGATCTCCTTACTCTCTGTCCCAGCAGCCTCCATACACAGTGAAGAGGAGAGACAGAACGGAAGCCATCCCCTAGGTCAAAGTGAGCAATCGCCCATCATCCTGCTTCCTGTCCACCAGTTTTGGCCCCCTCCGTGAAGCACTCTGTATGAAATTCACTCACAATTCATGCAGCCGATTGCTTTGTGATCAAAGTTAACGGACACACAGAATTTCAGCACGTGTTTAACCAGATTTATATGATGTATTATTTAATAGAAGTTACAATAGGATAAATGTACAGTTGAAATCAACATGCTAATTTCTAATGCATTTTAATCTGTAAACCATGCAGTCCATTTTTAATCAGTAGCTCCGCTAGTGAGTTTTAAGGAAAAAAACATGTTCCCTTTAAAGTTAAACCTAATTTACTAAGTATTCCCCTTATTGTGCAACGACTTGTGCAAAAAAAGCTGTTTTCACCACATTAGGTTATAAAATAAACTTCCCCTCCCACCCCCTGCCCATAAGCAGCCAATGGACACTGAGGGGTGCATGTGGGGGGGAGGGGGTAAAATCAGAGGGACAAGCAAAATTAGAAAGCAATTCAGTGCAGATGTAAATCCTGATTAAGTAGAAGCACTAGCTCACTAAGCGCAGAATGGTCTAGACAGAAAGGTCTGCAGGGCTGTCCCTTTAAATTCAGAGCAGTTGGAGGGCAGGCGTAGAGTCACATTGGTATGAATCTCAGTTATGCCAAGGCCCCTTTACACCACTCTGGCAGCTTAAAGGGGCCTTATTGTAAACGAGAATCAGGCCCGTGTGTCTAACAAGGGCAAAGGCGGGACCAAGTGGACACCTGGACCAGATGCATTGTCTCAGCTCCTTGTGATTAAACCCAACTGGAACCAGGGTTTAACCCATGACTAGCTAACAGCACGCTGATCACAACCTACGTCAACCGCAGTCACAATCAGCGTCGGGTCAGCTAACTCGACTCTTTGCACCCATGTTATAACCCAACATTTTGTGGTTAAGGCCAGGCCTTGGGTGGGAGGGATCAGGTAAAAAGACCAAGCTGCAACAGCAAGTGTCTTCTGCCGTTTAAACCTATGAAACAGGTGTGGGGCATAGTCTGCGTTGATCCCTTAGTCTAGTGTTCATTGGGTGAGCACTTCACCCCCTATATACACAAATGCAGACATCCACCAGAATCATCCCACTTTAAAAAACAAAACCCATGAAAACGGCTCAGCGTTTGCAACATGGAGGGTCTTTCCCACCTTGAATTCATTAATTAGATGGTTTCCCTTTGCCTCCCAAGATTTGGGATAAAACGCAATTTACACCCCATCGCTGGAGGGTGAGCAAAGGCATTTTGGTATCCCCAGGGCATGTAGAAACTGGTCCTGAAAGTGAGGGGGAGTAAACGAAGCCTTTAAACATGTTCTTCTTTGATCAGGTGTATGCCTAATAGAACTGGCCCAGCCCATGGGTGGGATAAATGGAAAATGGTTGTTTCTCCATTGCATAGTCTCCTTGCAAGTGCTAGTACTGGAACCAACTAGAAAAAGCCGGGCAGTGACTTAAGGTGAATTCCGAAGCTAGGAAAGAAACGATCTAGAGATACAGTAATGCCAAAGTGAAGATAAATGTGGCAGAATTGGTCGCTGCTTGAGAAAAGGACTTGCTGCTCCCCCACCCTCTTTAATCAGCAGAGTTTTGGGAGCTGAAAATAACTCCCATTGCCAATTCACCATTGCTTGCCCATTTCCCCCTCATTTAAGTCTGGTGCTGAGATAACTGATGTTACACTCAGAACGGCTTTGCCTTGAGGCTGGAAATTAAATTCTGATTCGTTGTTGACAACTCATTCCAACTGAACCATCGGAAAGGGAACAGCGAAGTCTTTGAAGGCCAAGATTATTGATCCATGCTAGCAGATTTTGGATGGGGTACCATACCCTCCCACCCACACATCCATCCATACATGGAGTCTTTGGCAGTACTTGTAATGCCTCCACCTAAGCATCAGCTTTGACTGTGACTCAGTGTCCCACAAACAGTTTTAGAACTGGACAAATATGTCCAATCTATCAGCTCTGACATTTGTTAACGTTATCATTTTTGTATCTGCGCGGACAGCCTAGCTTTTAACAAACACCAAACAATGCAATGGACAGCTTTCCCACTGGAGAACAGAACCGTGGTCAGAATTAAAACACAGTGCAAAACTGCTAAGAGCTTTTGTGACTTGAACTCCAGCACTAGAGAATGAACACACACACCCCTCTACGCACTGGTACAATGTGTCTGTAAGTTAGTGCATTAAATACAAAACCTATTCCCAATGCATAGGCTGCCAGAAGTGTGCCACCTAAGTTTACAAAGAAGATACCTGGGTACTTCTCAGGGAGCAGAACTGTCTTCAACTGGTGCTTAAACATCTTTGCAGGGGGAAAAGTAACCCCGCCTTCTCTAGCATGACTTAAAAAAACGAAGGGCTGTTCATATATGTACCTGGGTACATTAATAGCAGCATTGTTTGATTTGAGAGGCACGGGTCTATCGTTAAGGTGGTGGGTTCTGCTCCTGCCCCCGTCTTGTACATTTATAATAATCTTTCCCTCATAAGCACTACCATTCGTATCAGAGGATACAAATCATTAGTAAGAGAGTTAGAGGGGATTTTAAATGTCTTCCAAAGCTTTTTAAGCAATCTGTTTAAAAGATTAATTTTATTTTGAAGGGACGGGACTGCATCTCTTGGAACAAAAAGTTAATTAGGAACAGAGCACCAAAATTCAATTTTTCATCCCCGTTAAGTGACGTGTGGTTAGGAGTTTGACCTCCCGAAATCACAGACTCTCTGAATCTCCAACTTGGCGGGGGCTGCTTTCCTAGCAGAAAATCCTCAACCCCAGAGCCAGAGCCAGTTCACATGATCCCGGTCCAGGCGTTTTGCATGGCCTCTCCAAGCAGCATTAATTTCCTAGCTTTTTAAACTCTGGGCAGGCCATTGTACTCCTCTTTAAATTAAGCTTGGTGGAGACAGGACAGAGAGCCCAGCTTCAGGTCACGGAAGGTTCGGTGCTGGCTGGGGTCACGTCTGAAAGGTTTGGCTCAGGGATTCTGTTTAATATATTAATTAGGCACCAAGTGGAATCTCTCAGTGGAAAATGGAGCCTACACCTTGGAATAACTCTGAATTTTAAAGCCTGAAGCATGAGTTTAACAGCTGGCGGCTTTTCTCTGCTAACACTTACTCCAGCATGGTAACCCCTCTCCTAGCTATCAGCCTGAGCTACACATTTGGGGGCGTGTTTCCCACTCTCCCGTTCCCCCCCCCCCCCGCGCCCCGCTTCCCATCATTTAACAAGGAGTGGAGAAAAAATAATCACCACCAGCAAAACCTACACCCTGCCCAGCAGCAAAGTCAGTGGCTGACAAACGCGATTAAAAATTGTGTTTGACAGTCTCTCCTCCTCCTAATAAAAAACTGGAAATGCCAGCGCGCCTTATTTGTCATGCTTCCTGATGCTCATTTATACTGTTGCCAGCAGCTGCAGCAGCATGATTCCGAGGGATTTTAAAGTGCTTGTTACTATTTATGGCCCTTAAGTGCCTTGTGGACTCAAATCTCCCCTGTTTTTTTCAGCCCAGGGCTGCCATGGGTTTTTGATGTTTTTTTTTTTAAAAAAAATCTTGATATTTATTTTAATGTGGGAAGTTTCTCTTGCATCCGATGCATGTTTGCCTCTCAGTGCGTCGCGACCTGTCCCCCCCTCCTGCGTCCAAGCAGTATCCCTCTTCACGGCCCTGCAGGATGCGACAGCACCACAGAAGGGAAAAACCTGCCTTTTCCATTTGTGGGAGGAGTAAATCGCATCTTTGTCCCCTTGTGTTTGATACTGATGGGACAGAGTTTTGCACGAGTACTGGGAACTGTGACTGGGGACACTTCCTGTGTTTGCTAAGAACCCAGGCCTTCTGGCCCTTACACTGGATTTTCAAAGCAGATCTGCTTTTTCCCTTTTTCAGTAGCTAAGAGGAGTTTTCACTGTCGGTCGTCTTGTCCCAGAGGCTTGTGAATTCTCCTCTTGCATTGAGCAGCACCCTGAAACCAGAGATGCTGCAAACTGTCCCCTGGAGACAGCACCGTCCATCTAGCTGCTGCAGCCAATGACTCGCAAGATTTTGCAGGTGGGGTGGGTTCAGGACACTCAGACTCTCAGCTGTTTTCATCAAGTCAGGTGAACCCATGGGCTTGAGGAGTCTGCATACACCATCTTCCTGGCACGGGAGAAGCTGGGTTTGCCAGCTCCACCTTCACAATCTCGTTGGGCACAGTACAAATTTCTATGTCGAAATGTAAAGGAACAGGGCAGAGCACGGAACTCCTCGCTGGCAGTTTGGAGCACGACCAAATGTAGCATTTTAGAGCTAGCGTAGGGTCTGAATGGGGAACCAGTCCAGTTCACATCTGTGCCCCCCATGTTGAGGAAAACGTTTGCTCGCAGAGCAGTTCTTTGGCTTGCAGATCCCTCCAGCAGGTCCCTTTCCACCCATGCCAATTTCCAATTCACCCACGTCGCTTTCACCATCCTTCAGAACCTGTGCTTTGGAGGCGTTTTTAAGTTATATTCAAAAAGAAAACACAAGGGAAATGCCAATATACAGCCCTCCCAAGTATAAAAAAAGACCCCTCATACTTATCCCATCACTTGGATGTAGCCAGTAGCAGAAGTTGGCTGCTTACAAACATGGCTATTGACATTCAGGCCAAGTAATACGTACCCTTTTAAAAAACACATGGCTGAGGAACATTGGAAAAAATCGCCATTAGGAAAGACAAATAAAAAATAACCTCCTGGTCCACCCTGTGCTTAAACACGTGTTGGACAGTGGCACCAGCACCGTAGCCAGAAAATGCAGGATCAGCACGCGTGGTCGAAAGGAAGAGGGACTGAACACGGCCTGGAGAGCCAGCCGTCACCTTATTTGCATTGTGCATCGTATTTAAACAAGTTCCGTCACCTGCACGATATGAAGACTTGAGAAGAAAGAGGTTAAAACTAAATCTCCCTCCGAAGGCTAGAAAAGGTGCGTTGGCTTCTTCAAAAAATAATTGCAGTGTGAATAAAAACAACCCAACTAATTTAAACCGATGTAAAAAAAAATCCTGTACTAAGTTTATGGCAGGTGTTGAAGCAGCAGGACTGATGTGGTTATGTATACATTAAAGATCTTAATGGCTCCCTGTAATGTTATTAGTTTTAGGCAAATATGGAGCTTGGCATGACTGCTCCTACAGAAAAGGGACTCTATCACTAGAATATTTTTGTATCGGGATTTGATATTAAAGAGGGACCCACTAGATATGTGTCCCCCGCAGAGTAGTTACAATCTAGTAGGTAAATACAAGGTAAGGGCAAAAGTCTCCTCGATCAGGCAGAGTGAATTTCTCTGCCAGCATACATTCTGTACATAAGCACTCCCGTTGGCTTCAATGGGAGTCTTATGCAGAGGAGGAGGGAGGAATATGGAACAGATACTTGCTACAGACAAGAGAGGAGAATTTTGCCCTTAGGCACTTTTTACCAAGTGGATATTTGAGCTTGAATATTCAGCGGAGTGCTCTTAGAGTCCCATGTGTCTCGGGAGTGCCCAGGAGTCTGTTCAGATCTCCACCAGAGTTATGCTAGTAACAGCAGTGCCCTGCGTACTGCAAAAGTCTGTTTGCTCAGTGCTCCCCACAACCATTCAGGAAGGGAGAAGACAGGAGACAGCGTCGAACAGAGTTGCAGAGAAAGGCAAAATTGTGGCACGATGTCCTCACGCTGTTTGCAGAGCGTTGATTTTCTTCCCTGCAACGTTAGCATCACAGGACTAAGCTGAATCACAACGAAACAACAGCCCAGTGCAAACTTGGCACCAAAAGGTCAGGCCATTGGAGCAGAATTATTCTGTGGCCCTCTCCAATCCCATTTGATGACGATGTAGCTCTCAAGTTCTTTCAGGTAGTGTCTTTGCAAAAGACAACAGCAGCTCCTAAAGAGTTATTCCAGATTACAGCATCCAGCCCTGCTCCGCAGGTCCAATTACAGACCTGATGGATCTGTTTAGTGTACTTCTCCTGCCAGGCGTCTGCAGACTAAGGATGAAGTTAGCATGCACATCAACAAAACAAAGTGAATGGTTTTACATTTGTTTGCCCTCCCTTCCTAAATATACCCAATACACTCATCAGCATTAGGAGCTCACAAACCATACTCTTTCCATTTGCAAAGGCGTAGCTGAGCTACCCAGGAGTGGAGGAAAAGCATCGGAAACCACAATGCTCCCTACATTTTTTTTCTGCACTTGAATAACTTAACAAAAGAAAAGTCAAATGGATTCTCTGAATTTGGTTACAAAAAATCATCTGGGCATGAACTTTTATCTCAAGTTTCAGCCTTTACGGTCAAGTTATAAACCCCTGAAAATAGGAGCTTATAGTGGGAAACCACGACCCCACCCTTCACGGCAGCAGTACAAACAATGCCGTGATATCACCATTTGATTATTCACCTACCAACATTTTTTCATAAGGGTCGGTTCCATGAATACTATACACGTGAATAAAAAAATACATATATTCTCTTTAAACAGGAATCCCAAATCCAGGCGCATGGAGGCTGCAGTGCAGAGATTAGCACTGTCCTGAAATCCCAAAATCCCATCCCAAGCAGCTGACTACCCTCACAAATGGTGGCTGTTGATCAGACTTCGGAGCTGTTTAGCCACAGTGTCTATCAGCTTCTGCTTGTCCCTCTCATTCTTCCGGAACTGCGCAAAGACATTGTTCTTACGGCTGGTGTCTTTCATCCTGTGCAGAGTGGAAACAACCAGTCAGGTTACTTCATCTCATACATCACTGCTAGGTACCTTACCTAAAAAAACCTCCTACAGAACAGCAAGCCTACATTTCCCTAGGCACACCTTTCAGAAGTGATGTGCCGAGTCTTCATTTATTCACTCTAATTTAAGGTTTTGCGTGCCAGTAATACATTTTAACGTTTTTAGAAGGTCTCTTTCTAAAAGTCTTTAATATATAACTAAACTCTTGTTGTATGTAAAGTAAATACATTTTTTAAAATGTTTAAAAAGCTTCATTTAAAATAAAATTAAAATGCAGAGCCCCCCGGACCGGTGGTCAGGACCCGGGCAGTGTGAGTGCCACTGAAAATGAGCTCGCGTGCCGCCTTTGGCACGTGTGCCATAGGTTGCCTACCCTTGCCCTAGGCTTTCAAGGACAGCTCTGTTCATACAGTAGTTTAATATCTGACACATCCACAGTAAGGTGACATTCTTGTACTGCCAGAGAGATAGTAGATGATCTAGGTCTTTCCCATTTCTAGCTTCTACGATCTGGGTGCAAACAAGGACGTACAAAGCCAGCGCCCAATACCACGCTCAGGCATTCCACTGTATAAAAACGTCTACAGATTTGTTCTTTAAACTCTGCAGTCACAAGAAAGAGCCAATCTCATGGCAGAATGTTTATTTATGTGGTACCTTAATGCCAAAGCACTGTCTACGTTCAGGTTCATCTAGTTCCCCTTCCCTTGCTTAGATCTATGTTGCTGTGTCCATGTAAACTATTATTAAGTGATAAATGACAATACTGCCACGTAACTGCACAAGAGTCAGGAAATTCAGAAATCTGGAATTAAGCGTATGGCGTTAACTTTTACAACTTAAAATATACATCACATGTGGCTGAGTTTCACAGCATCTGTGAGGCCACCAAGTTCCTGACTTGTGAGTTTAAAAGATTATGCAATTTTACACACAGGTGGAGTTTCTGCATTGGCTTCCCTGATTTAGGAATATGTTCTTGATGCCTGTATTTTTATTAAAAGTCTAAATATGAAAATAAATCACTTATTTGTCTCAGCATCTTCCCTGAGATGCTGGGATCTCCAACTGTGCCAAAGAGAGGGAGAGATAATAATTGAGGGTCAGAAAGTGAAACAGATGCAGCTACATTTCTTCCAACATGCGGAGGTCCAGATTCATGCATGCTTGTATAGGCACATGTAGGGGGCACTGTGCCTGGCTACATGGTTAAAGTGTCAGCTGCGCATAGTCTCTATGCACATTGGCAGAGCGCATAACATTGGAGGCCAGTGACAGCTAAAGTAGGCAAGCAAGGTTGACAAAAAGTGTCACTCCGAGCCCATTTACAACAGCCGCTGGAGATGGCAATGTACTGGATTCAAAGCAGGTAAGGGTACTCTGTATGTCGAGCTGGAGGTGTAATTTCCAGCATGAGGAGACATACCTCTGCTAGTTCAGACTGAGCTAGTGCACTAAAAATAGATCCGCGTACGAACCCATCTAAGGCTCTAGGTACATATGCAGGGGACTAGACACCTTAACTAACATTCAGCCCGCTGGCCTCAAAAAGCCACCACTGTTTTCTGATAACACCATTGTTTGTAAATTATTATTATTACTATTTTTAATCAGGCCTGTCAGAGGTAATTATCCTCGGGCAAGGTGCACACATTTTCAGACCTGGATACCTAAAATTAGGCAAAAAAGTAATCTGATTTTCAGAGGTGCTAAGCTCCTATTTAGCTGTCTAAACATGGATTGAGGTGTCTAGCTTTGAGCACCCAAATGGGGAAACAGTGAAAATTTGCAGTTTTCCAAATTAGAGGCTTTTGAGTTATCCAAGCAGAAAACAAACCTCTTGAAACACCTCTGACAGATTAAAAACAATCCACTAAATTCTCATGCTCCTATCTCACAAAAAGAGCGGAATCTGAAACATTCAAAACACCACAAACCTTGGAACTATTAACAAAGGATAACAACAACCTTTATCCCAAAGGATAATTATTTGCTAAAGTTATAAATGCCTGAAGACGGGCTTACATTGGGAGTGCTTTTTAACTATATAGCTTGTGACGATTTTACTCAGCAAAGCAAATGCTTTAGTGCACATCTTAAAAGAAAGCGTGTGATTGCCGGAAGCACCATGACATTAATCAGGGAGCATGTACATGATGGGAGATGCTGTTAGTGTTGCTAAGTGCTACAGGAGACAATATTTTTAATACTACAGATTTCATGTTTCATGCTTTGAAGTGTTATTTAAAATAATAATTAGCACTTATATTTGTCCAAGGGGGCTCTGAGTGATTGCAGACAGACACCTGCATGGCTTCAACTGCTGGATCAGGGCCACAATGAGTAAAATGGATAAAACGATTGTGTCCATTGACATTGTCAACATGCTGATTATTGTGGCAAAGGCAGATAAGCTCGAGCTCTTACATTTGGGGCTGGATCCAAACTTCCTGAAAAGCTGGATGTTACCAGATGGGATTATTTCCCCAAAGATTTAAGTAAACTACAGAAACTGAAGGTGTGTGAAAGCCTTGTATAGTCCATGCCCGGGACCGAATAGAGTAACGACAGTGCATTGTTCTAAAGTATGAGCGCTAAAAGCTATGTATGGCAGAATGCAGGCCTCTGGAAGAATATTACTTGAGTTTACTAGCTGACACGGAGTATAAAGAGGTATGCCATAGAAAGAAAACATGCACATTTTGGAGATGGTTGAATTTTTATATTTTATTCCTGTTTGATATGATAATACAGGTTTTAATCCTGCCATCGGTATCGGGCCGACAGACCGGTGAGCCTGCACAGATTCCGACTGATGTCAACTGTAGGATTGGAGTCTTAGATGTCTGGTGTATAATGTAATTAACTCTGATTCCAGCAGCTGTGTAATAGTATACTGGGACCTTTGGATGACGTGCATCTATTGCTGATGCAACACAATGCTTTTTTGCTTTGCCATGGCAATCGTTACCTAGAAAAGTGACAAAGCAGCATTGTAATGATTTTTTTAAAACATCTGTGCATTCCTTTGGCAGTTTTATCTGTTTTCCAAACATTGTGGGCAGTAAAGCTTATTTAAACTGGGCGCCTGTACTACCACTTGTATGTGGCGGGATTTCTTTCCTCTGGACATAGATTTGAATCCATAAATTGAAGCACATGGGCTTGTGTAAACTATGTGATTCATATTAACCCATGCGTACAAAGTAATTTCACCTTTATCTGGCTAGGAAAATCTAATCACCATCTTTTTTTTTTTTTTAAACCTTTCCATAAATTCTAAGGGCCACATTTTGTATTTTAAATGTGTATTCTAGGCTCCCAATCATGTCTGAGGGTTCACACCAGCACGGAGGGCAGAGTTTGGTCATAACTATGCGTTTTCACTCAATCCCATGTGGTTAGGCTTCAGCGTTCTGGAGAAATTGCTGAATTCATGGGCCAAGTTCATTTCAACATTAGCTGCAGAAAATTCCATAGAGAATTTTGGTTGAGGGTTGTACTCTATCATGCAAAAAAGCAATCTTTTTTTGAGTGGCCAAACAGTGCTTCAGGAATTGTAAGCTCTTTGGAATAAGGACTGTCCCTTTTATGATGTGTCTGCTCAGTGCCTAGCACAATGGGGGTTATAGGTACCATCATAATAGAGTTAACAATCAAAACAAAGGGAAGTTAAACTTTGTCCCCATCCCAGCCAACACCACCTCAGATGGAGTCAACTTTTGTTGAAATTCATTTTCTATGAATCCATAGAAAAGCAACACGGTAAAAGCTTCTCTTTTAGTCGTATTGAGTGCATTTGAGACGATAATGTTACAGGGGGGAACAGTTTCAAAGAGAGCTTGCATTTAGATCGTTTAGTGCTCCATTTAAATCAAACAATAAAGGATTCATTGCAAGGTGAATGTAAAAGCCCAAACGAGCAGCATACTTACACTCGCGATATCCTACGAAAGAGGGGAGATTAGGAAAAGAGATAATCATGAAAATAAGTTAAAAAAAATGAACTAGCAGATCAGACTGTCCTGTTGGCAAAGCTAGTTACGTACCGGTATGGCTGGAATTCTGGTCTCGATGTCTGGGGGAGGAGAGGAAATGTACCCGCGTAAAGTCAATGACTGGAGTTCAGTGTGGAACTCCTCACAAGCCATTGAGACAGCATACGCTTTAGAAGCCATTGGGACTAGTGGTGCGAGATGGAGTCAGCGCTACGTTATACACAGAGTCCACAAGGTGCCTAGAGTCTGATGGGGGTGTAAATAAGGCTGCGGAACCAAGCACCTGAATGTCAGCATGAACCTTACAGTCACTTAGCTGAGGTATGTGCCAAGCCATTTGATGCACCGGGGGGTGTCTGGCAAACCACCTGGACACGTGAAACTCACTTTGACTAGATCAAAATGAGGCAAGTCCCGTGACGCTGGCAGGTGGAATTATTTGTTGTGGCTTTTTGAAACAAATACTCGATATGGAGGACTGATGTTCAAATGCTGCACGGGTGATATGGAGACATGGGTGAGGTGTGTTGTAAGTGCCAAGCGTAAGGAGCTCTCCTCCCTCCCCTCCCATGGGTTTCCAGCTAGGCCGGCTAATTCCCGACTGACCAGGGAGTGGATTCCTCACCTTCCATCGACTTCAGTCACTTAATTTACGTGCACCTTGCAGCTCCCACGTGCCTAGCACTTTGCCTGGGGTAAACTGCATCCTGCTAAAGCACTGCTGTTGCCACTGTGTGAACCAAGCCTTGTATGCAGACGGTTATTACCATGCCATGAATAACTCAGCATCTATGTACAGTGCTTTACATGTCCAAAGGACTTGACAAATTTTAATTAACCCCTGTTTTACAGATAAACGGCCACAGTACAATTCTGTGCGGAATTAGCTACTCCCACCCATATGATGTCAGGATGCATATTTTTTGAGGATTGCTGGTGAATAGTTGAAGGGCCGTGCGAAGCAAGATGCAGAAATGATGCAGCCTTCGAACACGCTGGGGGTATTACGAAAATAACACTAAGGCATCTAAGGTGAATGTGAAGCTTAACATTGGTAACCAGCAATTTTCAACACTTAGGCTGGGATTTTTAAAGGTACCTAAGGGAGGTGGGGTGGCTAGCATTACTCGCCCTAGCCACTTGGCGCTACCTACAACTTATGAACATCTGGATGAACAAGGGAAGCAAACGGTGCTCTCTCTTCATGCTGCCCCAGATCTTTGGAAGTATCATGTCTAAAGACAAAGCCACTTGGGAGCTCTGTCCCGCCCCCATAACTGAGCTCTTAGCATCCCTAGTGTGAAACTGTCTAGTCTTCCCTACAGGGTCGTTGCAGTAGACGACTTTTGGTGGCCACATCAGACACACACATATACAGGGGAAGCTACTTATAGTAAACTATGAGGAAACTCTGCTCAAAGTAAAGCAGAATGTGTGTCCCAATTGAAAAATATATCGGTATAAAACCTATATAGAATAGAAATTGCTTCAAGGCATGGTGATACGTAGAATGCAGCTCCAGTTAGTGTGAAATAGAGGGACTCTTCCACTGTACACACCAGGATGCAAAAAAGATTGACCCTTTGAATGTAGGCATGTGTGCTAGCAAGCAATTTTCCACTTACCTGAGCTCAGCACAGAGTAGGCAGTGTGAATAATGAAATGCATTGCTGGAAACACCCTTGCTTGTTAAAGCAAGTACAGCAGTTGAAACCATCAAAAGAATGTCTTGAGCCATACTCACTTTTCCAGCAGGATAAGGGCTGTCGTTGGGTTCACACGAAGATATTTGCATGTGGGTTGCCCGTAGTCAGCCAAATACGTCGACCAGTCCCACTGGATGAACAGATCTAGAAGCTGCAACAAAAACAAAACCGCCATGTGATGAATACATTTTTTTCTTTAAAAGGTCAGAGGGTCCACCTAAAAGCTACCAAGGGATCAGGCTAGCAGGATCGCCTAGAGAAGAATTTAAAAAATGCTTTGCAAATGAGTTAATTTAGCTTCACAGCACCCCTGGCAAGCTTGGTAAACACTACCTCCGTTTTACAGAGGGGAAACTGAGGCACACAGCGGTTAACTGACGTGCTCAGACTCACAAAGCAAGTCAGTGCCAGAGCCAGGAATAGAAACCCGTTGTCCTGTTACCATAATCACAAGACCATCCATATACAGATGTTAAAGTCATATTAAGTTCCTCCCTTCTTCAACTACATTACCTGATACTTCATTTGAACTGTGCCAAGGAAGATATTTCCAGCCATACGCATTACAGAGTAGAGCTAGGTGAATAACTGATTTTTCAGTTCATCCAGGAAACCGAAAAATCAGGGAAAATATTTGGTTCTGAAAATGTTTGGAATTTGTCCGCAAATTGGTAGGGCCAGCAAACCACTGTGTGTGTGTCTGTCCGTCTGTCACAACCTTTAGCCCAGTGATTAGGGCACTCACCTGCAATGGGAGTCTCAGGTTTGAATCCTCACTCTGGATCAGGCACTTAAACTCAGCTCTCCCCATTCCCAGGTGAGTGCTCTAACCTGCAGGTTATTCTGCGGTGCATTGCTCGCTCGCTCTCAGTGGGTCAGAGAAAGAGAGAGAATGGCTCTGTAGCCTAAAAACATAAGATCGGCCCCACTGGTTCAGACCAAAGGTCCATCCAGCCCAGTGGTGATTAAAACACTCATCTGCGGGGTAGAAAAAGATATGAGTTCAAATCTTCGCTCCTGGATTCAAAGGAGGAATTTGAATCCACTTCTCCTACTGCCCAGCTGAGTGCCTTAATCACCAGTCTGTAGAGACACAAGGTGGGGGAAGTAGTATCTTCTACTGGACCCAGGGCCGGCTTTAGGCCGATTCTGCCGATTCCCCGGAATCGGGCCCCGCGGGTAAGAGGGCCCCTCGCCTTAGGCTCACCCGGCGGCGGTCCGCTCCGGCAGCATTTCGGCGGTGGGGGGGGGGGGGCGCCCCGGAGTCTTGGGGGAATTTTGGGGTGGGGGGGGTCCTTCAGTGCCGCGGAAGATGCGGAGCGGACCCCCCGCCGCCGAAGTCCCAGACCACGGAATTGGACCCCGCAGGTCCTAAAGCCGGCCCTGACTGGACCAACTTCTGTTGGAGAAAGAGACAGCTCTCAAGCTCACACAGAGCTGCTCTTCAGGCTAGAGAGTCATTTTCACTCTTCTCTCTCTCTGTGGCCCAGTGAACATTTAAGTATTTATACAAAGTGGAACAGCGTCAATAGGAAAACTGTATCCCCTGGGTTTCCCACATCCCAGGCAAGCGCCTCAATCAATGAATGGACTGAAAGTTATCAAGGGGACATATGGGCAGGCGCACACCCAGTTTGCTGACCCTCAAAAAATAACCACTCACTCCAGCAGAAACCATTGGGTCAAGTTTGCAAATAGTTTCAGTTCCATCAAAACTGCATTTTTCAGCAAATAAACGATTTGTCCAAAAAACCTCTGTAATAGAGTGCTGGAAGCGTTCCAAGAGCTTTACAAAGGTCTCCACTACTGTGGAGTGGAGGGGAGGTAGGTGCCCAAAAGTTCAGACATTATCCAAGCATAATGTGTCTACAAAACTGGACTGGTTTGCGCAGGTGCTTTCCAGCCATTCTGCTTCTGGGTGGAATACCCTAGCAGTTCCAGCTGGAGGCTGGAAGGGAAGACAGATGGTTTCACAGATGTCTGAGAATCTTGGTTCTGAAGCACTGGACAAAGGTGCAGGGTGGTACATTCTTATTTGAACCATTTCACAAAGCCATAAAATCAACACATGCATGTGCCATGCACACACTTTCACTGTGCCAGGTGTTCCCTCTAAACCCTGATAGCTGCCCACTGTCAACAAAGACCCTGCTAACCTTGATCCTGGGTGAGGAAATAATCATGCTAATGGAATAGTTTTCTCAGGAGCCACTTTCAAACCTGGGATTCAAAGGAACACGTTCAAACTCTCCTCCCTGAACTCCAAAGACCAGTGACTAATCAAAGACATCTGGGATCTTTCACCCTCCCACCTCTGAGACGTATGCTGCATTGTTCAAATATTTGACATTCAAGTTCACCTACTTGACATTCAGTTCCACATCTTTCGCGGACATAATTTGATCGTCTTTTGCAGTCATACTTGACAACACTGTTTATCCTCTATGAATGTCAAGGCTTCTGGATGGCGTCTGGCTCCCGCCTCAGACACAAAGATGCTTAAGCTTCTCTTCCCCATGCTGCACTTTTAAACTTTGAGATCTTGGCTGCAGCGAGGGTGTTAATTAAGCGGAACTATGATCAGACGTGCCTTTTACACCCTAACTTCAATCAAAATGACAGTGCATGCAACAATATGCTTATGCACGTTGGAAGGCCACATAACACAAGCTGGCTGAAGAAACGGCAACAAGCGTTTTTTCCAAATGAATTTGGTGTAATGAATTTAAAATATAGAAGAAAAATTCATTTTTGGATAAGCAGCTGCATTTCAGCGATCCTTCATGACTGACATTTCATGCCACACTTTGGGATCCTGAGAGACAAAAGCCTGTGCGCTGTATATGTGTAAAGGATTTTATTAAATTAACTGCCCTGATGAATGGAACTGTATGTCAGGGGGAAACCATGTTCCAGCAGGGGAAATTTACTCAAGATTTTTAAGACCAACCCCTACTTTCCCTTGTGTTGTCTTATTTCACAGGACACTGAATTATCTACTGCAGTGATTCTCAATCTTTTTTCATATTAGGACCCTCTTTTCCATACGAGGAGCCTTCCTTTCATTTAGCGGAGATCCAGAAAGGATTTTTTCACAATATGGAAAGAGCAGGGTGCTCACGACCCCCAGGTTGAGAAACCTTCTCCTTGAGAAAGGCATTACCATTATCCTACTCATATGAAAGTTAAGGTGCTGGTTAAATAGGAAAATTATGGATGCATAATTTCTCCTTCCCCTTTTTACCTTTTATCCTCACTTTTTTTCTTGAGGAGAGATTGCAAACTTCACACCCACTCGCCTTCCCCTGGTCTCAACACCCTTATAGCCACTGCAGATCCCATGAGAAGAACAGCCCAGCTATTTTATCTAGCAGTTAACGTCCTGAAGTAAATCAGGACCATAGAGAGCCCATTGTGCCTGCGTCTCCATGGTTTTCCTCCGGGCTCTAGTGCTGTTTAACAACACAGCCCACCACACAAAAAAAGGGATTTGGCTCCATGAGGACCTCAAGGTACAAAACAAAAATGTGCAACAAGATTCTTTTTGACTATGTAGGTCACAGCAAAGAAAACAGACTGTGGGGAACAATCCCGCGCTGGCGGGGGGAGGGATGGATTAGATGGGACCTTATAGATCTTTTCCATCTCTCAATTCTATGCGCCATTGTACAGTGGGTCAGCTCCAGCTCATTGTGTAAACGGCAAACTGAAGTTCAACATCAACGGCAGGAGATTTTCCAAACAGAAACATTGAAAAGCCTTAAAGAGACAAATGCTTAAATATGATTTCATGTTCTCGTTTCACACATTTGCAGAATAATGGGGTCAGAACCTTCTCTTCAGATTTGTTGAGTCTGCCAGGAAATCATATATATACTGGACCATAATATCTACTGACAGCTCGGGATTCAGCGACACAGGAACGCACTACATTGCCAGGGCGCACACTGACACAAAACACCGCAGCCTTGCTTCCCTACAAATTGGTGTCTCCAGACCCTCCACCCGGCCAGGCAGTGACATGCATGGAGTTGAAAACTAAAATCCCAAAGTGGAGGGAGAGAAATACAGAGAGGCACAGACGAGGCTTTCAAAGGAGATTTGAAGAAAGCTGGAGAGCGATGAGGCGGAAGGATACAGGGAGCTCTTCCAAATGGCATGTTCTGCAGTGGAGGCAGTGCTCATGCAAGAGGGTGTGAATGGAAAGAGACCAATACACAGATCCCGACCTTGGTGACACTGGTGTAAATCCAAAATAACTCCACCGAAATCACCAGAAGAGAACAGTACCTGGCCCGAGGTGCGTACGGTACGCTACAGCAAGCGCATGGATAGGTGTTAAAAATCAAGAGGGATATTTTTCATCTGGACGCTGTAATGCTGGGCAGACAGTGGAGCTGTCTGAGGGTGGAGGTGACATGAGCATGAGCAGCAGTAGTATTCGGCACACACTGGGCTTGGGAGAGCTTGCGGTTGGCTAGACGCTCAGAAAAGGGAGTTTCATAGGCACGGTGTGTTCTTTTAAACAGCACATTGGTTTGGAGACTCGTTTTTAAATGTAGGGGAAGCAAGGAGGGGGAAAGGAGTTGAACGGAAGTTGAAAAGGCAGAGTTGGGCTTCCAAGTCATGGCTGTTTGAAGCTGGCGCCTCCTGAAGGGAACACGTATTTAGTCTGGAAAGGAACACGTCTGGAACACGTAGTTAGTCTTCATCTTTTTCCAAGATGAAGTGCAGTATCTGCTTTCCCAGTGTCTTCCCGTGCCTGGGACCTGGATGAGGGCTGGTTGGCTAGGACCCAATCCTGGCAAGACCGAGGTGATGATGGCTAGCTGGGGGAAATGTCCTGAGGAGACAGGCGTGATACCTGCCCCTTGCTTTTTGTTAAGGTGTATGTGGATGGGTGTCATCCCAGAGTGCCCCCTGGTGGCCTGGGACGGCCCTGCAGGTACTTCCCTCAGTTCCCTCTTGCATTCTTTGCAATAACTGACTCTTAAGACCGGAATAAGAAGATTCCCTCTGGTCAGGGCCGGCTCCAGGCACCAGCAAAACAAGCTGGTGCTTGGGGCGGCACATTTTTAGGGGCGGCATGGCCGGCGGCAGAATGCCGCCCCTAAAAATGTGCCCCGGCCGCCCTAGCTCACCTCCGCTGCTGCTG
>NW_020703457.1:0-20677 GCF_002925995.2 Terrapene triunguis | reverse complement strand
CCCCAGTTCCAGCTCTTTGCACCCCTGGTTCAGGAGTCCAGCAGCCCTCCTTCTTGGGGGGGTTGTATGATAATCCAAGCAAAATCCCACGTCCTGCCCCACAGCGCCTTCCTGGGGCCTTGCAGCTTTCAGCTCTTCCCAGGCTCTGTTCAGTCTCTCCTGGGCTCCACTCCCTGCTCTCCAGTGAGCAGCAACGCTCAGGGCTCGCTTCCTTCTCTGGCATCTTTCCTTCTCTCCCCTGCAACCCAGGCCTCTTCCTTATTTACCCCAGAGGCCTTACTGCTCCATGAAAATGATTCATTTTCCCCAGCAGGGGAGGCAAGTTGCAGGTGGGGCTGAGACCATCTCCTCTTAAAGGGCCAGCCACCCAGTGACTGTGAACAAGCCAAGAGTGCTATTTTCACCTAAGCCTGGTGAAGAGTTTCCTTTTCGGGGGCTGGACCTTGCCTCATCCGTGGGCATTTCTGCAGTGCTCTCTGCATGGGGCTGCAAAAGTGAAGACTGTTCTCATCTTCAGTTGCTAGCTGCTTACTTAGTGGCATGTCTTGCAGGGGGTGTATGACATGGCAGGTAGTTTCCACTAGCCACTATTTCAACTCAGAATGTAATTCAAGGTGCTGGAGTGGATTAGATCCTCCCGTCTGAGTCCTGGATACCTTACACACACACCCCCACTCTCACCATACTGAGATCATCCCAGGCACTCATGCTAACAGCTGCCAGATTCAAACAGTGAGCATTTTCAGGGGAAGGTACCTACCTCCCACTGGGGTGAGAGGGTTTGAATTTGTTGACCTTCCAGACACTTCGCAAGGCCGATCTGCTTATGGCTTTTGCTGGAAGATTTAGCAGAGTAAATTCGGATGATATAGCAGGGAGAGTTGTTTGGTTTTTTAAATCCACTCTGTTGTGTAATTGAGACGTCTCCAGTTGCATGCATCGCTTAGGGACCATGACCAGCGGACTTTAAAAGAATAAAATAAATAAAAAACAACATCTTATATGCATGCAAATGCCATTGCTAGGTCTGGGTCTTCCCTCAGCGATCGAGACAGCCAAGAGGCAAAATGTGACAGTGATGGATAGTCCGTGTATTTTACAGCTGTTTACCCACATCCATCTCGTGAGATCGGCAGGCCTGTGGGTACGTGGGCTGGGCAGGCTTACACCTCTGGACTCTGGCTTCTTTATATGGCACAGTTTGAAGGCATCTGCCGTGTTTGAACAGTGGCACAGCTTTGCTGTAAAGTGGAGTGTTTTGTATTCCTTAGCAGATGAGGGAGGGAGGCCCTGAAGTAGGAAGTCTTATGGGTGAGCTGTCTCGAGACGATTTATCTGTCACATAAATGTAGTTTTATTGGTTTTACTGTTTAAACTTTTCACCTCTGCAGCTAAATCTGAAAGTTAAAGGGGGGAAGAAAGGTTTGTGCACAGACATTCATGCAGCCCCGCTGCTCGCAGAGTTCAGAATGTGCCTTCTGGGGGAAATTCCAAAATAAAATATGCAAATACCATTAATTCTTTAAACCAAAGAGTCTACTTTTCAAGTCCATAAATCAAACTCGACAGCACACACACTGGAAAAAAAAAGGGGGGGGGGGAAAGAAAGAGGAGTATTTCCCATTATGCTACTAAACTGCACTCCGAGCAGAGCAGACGTCTCCTGGGCTACGTGCAAGATGATCAGTGACTGCTCACCTGAGGCACATCGGCGACAGCACGCCATGGAAGTAAAGAAGTACACACGCTCTCTCTCTCTCTGGAGAGTTGCTATACTTGGAAGCAATTTAAATCCTCCTTGAAAGTTAGGGCCTGAAAAAGGATCAGGTCCTTTTTATACCCATAGGCAGCATAGCTGCAGCGGGAACTTGCTCGTTCTGTCTGGCTAGTGACTCTGACCTGCATGGATTCCACCCAACTCATACCAGCCTCGGGGCACGGTACAACCTCTCCAGCCACACTAAAGAAGATGAAACTGGTTCTGATGGCCCAGAGAGAAGTAGCCACATTGGAAAGAGAAAAGAAAAATGGGCCAAAGGGGCTGGGGATTTGAGATGTGGTGGAAAACCATGAGGTCTAAGGTGAAAACTGATCTGCACTGAAAGGCCCTGCACCATCTACAGACAGTCTCTATGGGATGTGCCCAGGGAGGGAGTTCCAGAGATGGGATCCCTGAGCCATGAAGGCCCTTCCCCCACTGGATGAAACTGAAAGTGAGATCTACCTCACCTCTGGGTTTGCTGCATGGCAGAACGGGCAATGAAATATAAACAAACAAACCGAAATCAGCCAGTCAACTTCAGCCACCCAAATCCCACTCAGACTCCTCCCTCAGATTCCAGTTTCCCTGGGACTTTTTGGAAATATATTTCTTGTCTGAACTGGCACAGTTTTGACAAACAGCACCCAAAGACAACACTACCTTGGATTCGCAACAAAGCTTTCAACTTTCCATAGCCTTCCGCCTAAGAATCTTCTAGTGCTCTGTGAACGTGAGCAAATTCATATTCACCCCCCACCCCCAGAGGGACGTATTACTATTCCCATTTTACAGATGGGGAAACAAAGGGACACAAGTGAAAGTCCTGCTCCCCTTGACTAGCAGGCAAAACTCCATTGATTTTAACCTGAGTAGGAGCAGGCCCTAAGTGAGATGCGTACGGTCACACAGGAAATCTGCCTCAGGGACAGATTTCTTGACTCCTGACCACCATTCCCTTCTAAGGAGAGAGTTATGTAGCAGGGCTGTGCATTTGCGTTCTGTAAAACCAGATTACACGTAATTATCTCAGTACTTGCCCGTCGCCATAGCACAGAGGTGCCAAAACCTGGCGGCCGCCTCATGGATTTTCAATTACAGGATGGTAGAAAAAACACCCCTGAAGCCGACATCTCACTTTCTATCAGCTCCACAAGAGTCATCGTGAGCCTCTTAAAAGATTAAAAACAAATGTACAAAACTACAAACTAATGCTAGAAACCACTCTCGGCCCCACCGCGCAGAGATTATTTCTTTTCGGACTATGCAGCGAGACCAGTGAGATGACTGGAAAAGAAGCTCCTTTGCCAACACAGATGCAAAGTTTAAATGTGTCAACCACTCCTGGGGAGAGGAAATGGATAATAAAGCAGGAAATAAACTTCCCCTTCAATAAAGTCCAAATTAGGAAAAATTCTAGTTTTCACACTCCTACTGCCCTTCCAGTCATTGTACAGCAGGAGATACAGGCTACAGAGATACTCTATTAGGAGTTTGTTGATTTTCCATGGTGCTCAGGAATCGTGTATCATAGTGAAGCCAGTCTGCGAGGCATCCCCAGAAACATTATTCCCTGACAAGCCTCTCTAGAAACATTATTCCCTGACAAGCCTCTCTCAGAGGCGCACTAACCACTATTCAAACAAACACACACACACACACACCATTAGCAAAAAATAGGCTGCAAAGGTAAAGATGAATAAAGTCCGTTAACTGGCAAATCCTTTAACCTGTTTAAACAAATTTAAACACAATTATCCTGGATTTTCTTCCGTCAGGTTGAACTAAAGGAATTATAGTTAACTCGATGCATCTTCAAGCAAGAGACAGTCAGGTGCCTGGAAGAGTCAGACCTGGATCTAGGCGGTGCCAATAACAGGTCCCGGCAATCTTGCCTCAGAAGGAGGTTTTATTGGGCGGTGGATTCAGTAAGCGAATGGATTAGCAAAAAGGAACCGCTATGCGAGAAGGGTATGTTAGCCAAGGCTTTCCTGAATAGTATCAAGGTCTTCTACTTACCCGGCACGCCAGGGCTCAGATCAGCCTAGCACCCTCCCACTATCATCTGGTACACAAGTCTAACACTAATGCTTTGGATCTTAAACCTAAAATAGGGTCATTTTCCCAGCCCTGCTCTTGGTCTTCAAGATAGAGGCTAGTAAACAACAGAAGTCTTCTCTCTATACTAGGGATCTACATCTGCAGTTTGAAATTGGACCCAGCTCTAAAAAGCTGCAGCATCTCTTCTTCCCCAACCCTTTCCATTCAGGTAACCTACCACACATGGCTTTGGCCAGAATGGACTGTCAGGTGTCTCCACTTTATTCTGTCTGCTCCCATCAGGGAGGATGAGCAGCCTTTTGCTTGCTGCCTTCTATGTACCAGTAGTTTTTTAGTCTTCATGCTGCTCAAAGACCTTCTTAAGTTAGGCTATTTAACACTGAGCTTTTCTTAAAATTTCCCACCCTTGCTATCCATTGCGCAGCTCCACTGGTGACAGCAACAGTGCGGGCTCTAGTATAAATAAAGAACTTGCCTTCTTACCACCGTGCCATCGAACCCCGCACAAAGCAAGGTCAGGACCCTTTCAAATGGACCCTTAGAACAACCACGTAAGGCAGGGTGGGCAAACTTTTTGGCCCGAGAGCCACATTGGAGATGCAAAACTGTATGGAGGGCTGGGTAGGGAAGGCTGTGCCTCCCCAAACAACCTGGCCCCTGCCCCCTGCATGACCCCTCCCACTTCCTGCCCCGACTGCCGCCCTCAGAACCCCCGACCCATCCAGTCCCCCTAGGCTCCTTGTCCCCTAACCGCCCCCTCCCGGGACCCCCCACCCCTAACTGCTCCTGGGACCCCACCCCCTATCCAACCCCCCTGCTCCCAGTCCCCTGACTGCTCTGACCCCTATTCACACCCCCGCCCCTTGACACGCCCCCCGGGACCCCATGCCTATCCAACCGCCCCATTCCCCGTCCCCTGACCCCATTCACACCCCCGCCTCCTGACAGGCCCTCCCGGGACTCCCACGCTTATCCAACCCATCCCCTGTCCCCTGTCCGCCCCCAAGAACCTCAGCCCCATCCAACCGCCCCCTGCTCCCTGTCTGCCCCCCGGGATCCCCCCGCCCCTTATCCAACCCCCCGGCCCCCTTACCATGCCGCTCAGAGCAGCATGTCTGGGAGCCGCACCGCCTGGCTGGAGCCAGCCACACTGCTCGGCAGGAGTGCGCAACCCGGCCGCCCAGAACGCTGCCCGCGCGGCGGCATACCTACAGGGGAGGGGTCGGGAGCTCAAGGGACGGGCAGGATGGTCCTGCGGGCCATAGTTTGCCCACCTCTGACGTAAGGCCTTGTCTACATTAAAAAGAATTATCCTGGCTTGCCAACAGATGATAGCAACAAATACAGCTGAATCAGTGCTGACCATGGTTTTTGTCCTTGTCTATGCTTGCAGCTAAACTATGCTCCTTATCGGTTCCAGCTCCACCCGTTGTCAGCAATACAGAATTCTGTAACGTAGAAAAGCCCTAAGAGAGTCCAAGATCAGCAGCCACAGAGCAGCAAATTCAAATAATTGATTTTGGTGAAGTTTCAATTATTCCTACTGGGAAAATAATATTTAGAGATAAAGAAAAACTCCTTTATTGCAGGAGTGACAGAGTTTGGACAAAGTTAGCACTAAGAAGAAAAGGCACCAGGAATTTGGTGTTAGTTCATTTACTTGTGAAAAAGAAAAGAGTGAAATTCTGGTTTCACTGAAGGCAAAGAGAGTTTTATCACTGACCTCAGTCCAGCCAGGATTCCACCCAAACTCTTTTATGAACCCTATTACCATAGTATGTGAGTGTCTCAAAATCTTCAGTGCATTTAACTTCACAACCCCCTGCGAGGTAAGGAAGTTCTATTATCCCCATTTTACAAATGGAAAATCCAGGCACAGAGAGAAAGTAAATTGTACGTATGCTAGAAAGTCAGGATGCTAATTTAATACTCTGATTTTTCTGTCTTCTTTTAAGTTCTTTAAATGAAACAATTCTTGGAAGCAACAAGAGAAAAATCTGGAAGGGTTACGCGGAAGGGCCAGAATTTAATGGAGCAAAATTTGAGACTGACCACACCCTATTCTGTCCAGTCTGGATTATTTTTGGATTCATTATTGCCTGTTTATAAGATTCTGTATTTCTTAAATTGGGTTTCCAGTGGAAGGACTCCAGAAACATTTTCGTCTGCACATTGTATATAAAGGTTTTCTGTTTTTCCATCTGTAAATGTTCATAACTTATTGGGATGAATATCCCTGGATTTCCATTTACTTTGAAGTTATAGTGAAATTACAGTGTGAGATCTTTTGTTTTCTTCAGAGGTTTATTACAAGATTCTTGTTAAAATCGTAGGCATGCTGCTATTGATATGGTTTATTGTGTGCTTTTGGTTGTGAATGACTTCTCTGTTTTTCTGAGAAGATAACAGTTGGGTTTTTTTGGTTAATAAATATTAATTTATTGATTTCTGGAGTCTTTAAAGCATGCCTGTGAAAAAGAAATGACATTCCAGTAGCCTGTGAGACTAAACTGAAGAACTGGAGGTGAGAGCTATAACTCTGGTCAGAATTCAAGAAGTCTGATGGTAGAGCAATATGAGCTCATGGGCAGGAATTAATGTGTCAGATTCTGGTGATAATCTTGAAGATTTTTGGAAATTCCCTTAGGGATGGATCCTGTGCCCCCTGAAGTCCATAGCAAAGCTATCAGTGACTTTAATGGTGCAGGATCAAGACCTCAGTCCCTAAGTAACGGGACTGGTGCCTGCAGGGAACGCTAAAGCAAATTCGAGGGAAATCTCAAGGTTCCAGACCCATTATAAAGCGACATCTAGAGCTGGTTGGAAAAGGGTGAAAATTTTTCATGAGAAACTGAATGAAAATTGGAATTTCAAAGTTAAAAAAATCCGAGTTAGCGCTAGTGACAACTGATTGGCTAGGGAATATTCTGAAAGGGCAATTAACAAGAGTTCACAGCGCTGGATTTATTAGTCAATTTGCACTCTGAGAAATGGTCACGCCCATCAATTTATTTATGCGGCATCATCTTTCCAGGTAAAGAAGATGGCAAAATTCCTGCCCTTAGGATTCTACAATCTAAATAAAACAAATAGACAATATGGGGAATGAACAACAGAAAAGGAGATAAGAGACTGCTCATGGGGGAATGCTATGGTGCACTTCTACAGCACCTTCTATCCCAGGGTCACTCTGTGCTTGGTAAATGTTAAATTTAGGTTTCCTACACTCCTGCAGAGTAGATAAATATTATTATCTCTGTTTTACACATGAGAGAATTGAGTCGCACTAGAGTTTAGTGGCAGAATTGGGAAGAGAATCCAGTGCTCCTGACTCCCAGTGCTACTGTAATTCCAACAACCTCCCCCACTACCCCTGTTCAGATGTTGTGCTGCGCTTCAAATTCCCCTTGCTTTTCTCTCCCAATACAATTATGGTGAGAGAGGAAGTGTGTTGTGCCACGGTGCAGCTTTGCAGCAAAGTGCCCCAAGAAAGGAGTTTTAAGGAGGAATTTGCCAGGAAGTGGGGAGGGGAGAAACAACAAGGAAAACATCTTTAGGAGTTATTTTTCCTTCTCATTCTTTAAATTTTTTCCTCCAGACTTTAGGAGCCAAGGAGTTCTTAAAGTCTGTCACCGGCTTCTGCAGACTGGCACATGCAGTTGTCAGCCAGCCCTGAACTCTGCAAGAGAGTTCTCCATCTCAGCTGCTGCCTGCCTTTCCAGACCAATTTCTATGGAAACGGAGTTCACATCAGGGAAAAAAAGGTAAGGATTGGAAATACTGACAGCTCTTAAAACCAAAAACTCTCCTGTACCTTGTCTGCATCACCCGATCCCCATTTTTACAATAACAGACCTGAGAAGGGCACCAGCAGCTGGCAAGGAGAGAGCTCACCCTGGAATGTTTCAGCTGCTAACTACAGCCCTTTAATTTGGAAGAAGAAGAAAAAGTTTAAAATTCATTTTTTAAAGTAAAAATATGCCCTTATATACCAAAAAGATTTTCAGAAGGGAAACAGAATGGTCAGAGGACAGGAAATGGGATCTGTAGTCTTTGATCTCTGGTGCAGGTCAGTAGCGACCAAAATTTAACAAAACAAATACTACTTTTTAGCACTTATATATAGTGTCTCCATCTAAGCATCCCCCAGGTGGGTTACAAGCAATGAACGCCCCACAGCAAATCCTCTGAGGTAGGTTTTACTATTCCCGCAGTACCGATTGGGAAAGTGAGACACACAGAGGATACATGACTTGCCCATAGCCACGCATCAAGTCATTGGCAGAGCTCAAAACCGAAGTACTGATTCCAGTTCCCATGCTCTCTCTATATCCATACAAAGCTACTCTCTGGTCTTGTTTGTTTATTTGCACTATTAGAAACTTGGAAATGGCCCTTTTTTGTAAAAAAACAAAACAAAACAAAAACACACTTACAAATACAGGCAGAGATGACCTGTACCTGCGGATAGTGGGGAAGGGGGAAAGAGTGAGGGCAGCAGCTTCAGCAGATGTTATTGAGCATGCTCACTCAGTGTGAACATGCTCAGTACAAACCAAGCAGCAAATCTGGGTGGCATGTAACCCTGCAAAGAATCATAGAAGATTAGGGTTGGAAGAGTCCATCTAGTCCAACCCCCTGCTCAAAGCAGGACCAACACCAACTAAATCATCCCAGCCAGAGCTTTGTCAAGCCAGGCATTATAAACCTCTAAGGATGGAGATTCCACCACCTCCCTAGGTAACCCATTCCAGTGCTTCACCACCCTCCTAGTGAAATAGGGTTTCCTAATATCCAGCCTAGACCTCCCCCACTGCAACTTGAGACCACTGCTCCTTGTTCTGTCATCTGCCACCACTGAGAACATCCAAGCTTCATCCTCTTTGGAACCACCCTTCAGGTAGTTGAAGGCTGCTATCAGAGGCTCACTCTTCTCTTCTGCAGACTAAATAACCCCAGTTCCCTCAGCCTCTCCTCGTAAGTCATGTGCCCCAGCCCCCTAATCATTTTCGTTGCCCTCCGCTGGACTCTCTCTAATTTGTCCACCTCCCTTCTGTAGTGGGGGGACCAAAACTGGACGCAATACTCCAGATGTGGCCTCACCAGTGCCGACTAGAGGGGAATAATCACTTCCCTTGATCTGCTGGCAATGCTTCTACTAATGGAGCCCAATATGCCATTGGCCTTCTTGGCAACAAGGGCACACTGCTGACTCATATCCAGCTTCTCATCCACTGTAATCCCCCTGCATGCCCCGTCCCACACGTCGCCTCAATATAGGCAACTTTTCTGAGCAAAAATAGGCTCCTTATGAGAACTAGAGACCACTTACTGCACAACCACTTACACATACATTTATCTACACGTTCACACAATTTATTTACTAATAACATTCCAGATGACTCGAAATGCAGAAGCTCTTTCTCCTTCATTCTACTAGTCAAGTTATGTTGCTCACAAAGCCGCAATCCTACAACGATCTAGCGCGTGCCACCCAGCCCTCACAGGTAACCCTAAAATAAAAAGAAAGGGGAAAAAATAGCTTTAAGTATCCAGTTTCTAGTGGAGATATGCTGGATGAACCTATAGTGCCTGGATACTCGTAGCAAGCATGTTTTTGGTTTAGAGGCTGATAAAAACGATTTTACCATGTTGTGACATTTCAGCAGTAAATCTAAGATACAGGTCTATATAGCAGTCAAGTTTTGTATACACATTTTTGGAGATGGGCTGAGCTTCTTGGAAGACTTTAATGTCCCCCATTAAAATTTCAACATCTACTGGACAAGTGCAGCCATGATGTAGTGCCTAGATACTTAGGCAAACGGGATTCTGGAATGCCTAAGGGACAAATCCCACCACCCTTATTCACACGGCATAATATCGTACTCTGGTGAATGGTCCCATTGGTTTAAATGGGATTATTCAATGAGGAAGGTACTATTCGATGTAAGGGTGAGGTAATCTGGACCATCCAGCAGGTATGATCCTCCTTTCTCATGCATGGGAAACTCATGACTTGATGCACATACTTGAATAAAACCCAAAAGATGCTGCTTATCAATTTTCTATCCAGGAGCACTGTAGCTGGTGGGTGACAGCAACTGCAGGATACCAGACTGTGCTTCCAGTTCATCATGCCACAATTATTTTTCTTGTTGTTAGAACTATGCCAAGTTCATTGCAAGTAGCATTTTTCTTTTGTTTACATATTAAAGGGAAAAAATAGGTAACCTCTCGCTAACCCCAGCCCGTCTGTGAGAAGCTGCTACCGCCTTCACCTCTGAATGAACTTTCAGATTATTTTAGACAAGATTCACCTTGCATTGAACTTGTACACTGCTTTGAAGCACACAGTCACGTAGCATTGATTAAACATTACAGTGCAACGTGGCTATAAATTTAACGAGCATTTATTGGTACATTTCTGTTTCATTCTTGGAGAGAGAGAAATTGACCAACGTGAAGTGGTTTCACAACAGGGAAATTTGTGGAATCAGTCCTTTCATGGTCATAGGCTGTAGAATAAACCAGTAGAGGTGCAAAGAAAAGGCACGGCACATTACAAGGCTAAAACCTTTGCAAAGCAAACAGACTGAGGTGAAACCAACAATTTCAGAGGAAATAAGGTGCAGGCCCAGATGCTGGCCCCCTCCACTCCCTTCATGACACTCTGCCTATGCAAAGAGCAGAGAAAGCTGGCTACTTGTCCCGGGGAACACAAAGAGCCATTTTAGGTGTTTCCTACACACCACCGCCAGCAGCCCTCAACACAGGGAGTGTGTCATGGGTGTGGCTGAAATGCTGCTGCCCAGGCTGGACCTTTTCTGCGGATAAACAGAGGAGTTTGTAAAGACTGGGGAGGGGAGACAGAAACAATGCCACAGAAAAAAGCCAGGCTTTGCAATAGCTATGGCAATTGGTATTGTAGCCAGGAAAGTACTGTGAAAGGGTGTGCATGATAATTGATAACCCAGAAGGAAGTCCTTTTCATACCATGTCCAACTAAACTCTGGATGGCCTTCTATGTACAATGCTTCACTGTACACCAATTTTTAGATATATATTGGCGTGGGGGGGGGGGGGAAGAGGCAGAGAGAGAGGCAGCTTCCTTTTATTCTTATGGCTGACACACAACTAAAAGACAGCAAAACACTGCAAGCCTAGCATGCATTCTGCCAAAAAGAGTCATTCAGCAAAGGTCATTTCACAGTTAAACAGGATAGCATCTGGGCAGTGAAATAGATATGTCTGGAATCTTTGTACAAGTTCAAGTGCCTGAAATACCTTTTTATTTCTTAACATACACCCAGAGCTAAAGTATCTGCTGCCTTGTGGGGTAACTTCCTCTTTCTTGTGCTGTTAGTTTTTGTTGATTAAGAAGAATTACATCTATTGTTCTCTAACTAGCCTTGCCTTGGGGTCCAGTTTGATTTCATTCTCATTTCTCCCTATGTAACTAATCTGATGCTTATTTCCTTTAATTATATTTTTTAAACTTTAAGTGTACCACAGCATCCCTGGGTGGGTTGCTGGCAGCCAGGATCAAACCTGGGACCTCGAGAACTCTATTTCTGAGCTAAAAGACTCAGGTCTGTTCGCTCAAAAGCTGTAAGAGACCCATGAACCTCTCTGTGGGCCAGTCACAAGTGAGGGACAACGAGACACACTATATTCGCAAGAGTTAAAAATGTGATCTAGTAGTTAGAGAAGAAACTGGGAGGCAGAACTCCTGGGTTCTATCTCCTGCTCTGCTGCTGATTTGCTGAGTGACCTTCAACAAGTGACCTTTCTGTGATAATTTCCCCATCTGTAAAACTGGGATGCTACTACTGACAAGGAAGTGATTTGGGATCCTAAAAAGAAAAGATGCTGTGTGTGTCACTAGGTTCACTTGACTGAAGTCTCCTGTGCGGCAGTGCATTATAATGGAGATTTAGTGGTGTGAATCTACTGCTTGTTGGGGGTGGAAGTTTTTTGTGGGCAGGAGAGCTCTCTGGGGCGAGGGAGAGCTCAGTAGTTTGAGCATTGGCCTGCTAAACCCAGGGTTGTGAGTTCAATCCTTGAGCCATTTAGGGTTCTGGGGCAAAAATCTGTCTGGGGATTGGTCCTGCTTTGAGCAGGCAGTTGGACTACATGACCCCCTGAGGTCTTTTCCAACCCTAATATTCTATGATTCTCCAGGTGCTGGAGAAGCTACCCTGCATGCCTTTTAGCAGCACAGCTGTGTCGCTAAAAGGTACGTAGTGTAGACACAGCCTAAGTCAATATGACACAAAGCTCTAGCAATACACAGGTTACAAGAGAAGTTAAGTATCATGCTGAAGCAGGGCCTAAGTATGTGTGTTACTTTAAGCACAGGAATGGGACCACTGATGTGCTTAAAGTTAAGCCTGTGCTTAAGTCCTTTGCTGAACTGGAGCCTTAAACACGAAGGAGCTATTTGCGCAATCTCTCCCTTCAGAGAGGCCACATCTCCTTAATGTTTATTAACGTCCTCCTTATCCTCAAGCACCTGATATTTACTAATGGTCTGGCGAGGGAGCGGAGTAGTCAGAGAGAAAGATTTGCAGATGACACAAAGAAACTTCAGAGAGAACTAAACAAGCTAGGTGGGGCAACACCACGGCAAATGAAGTTCAATGTCCATAAATGCAAAAACAATGCACCGGTGGGAGGGAGGGGGCCAAAACTTAAACTACTCAGACACTTTACAGGGTTCTAAATGAACCACACCAACTCAGAAAAGGGACCCGGGTGTCATTGTAGACAGTGAAGACCTCTGCCTAATGGGCAGCTGCAGTCAAAAATGAAAACAAGATGTGACGATGAATGGGGTGGAGAATAACAAAGACTATCTCAATGCCCTAGATCAATGGTGTAGTGTCATCTGGATATCGCATACTGTCCTGGTCACTATATCTCACACGGCTATTGAAGATTTACAGGATGTTCAGAGAAGTACAATGAGAATGATCAAGGGTCTGGAAAAACTCTCATAGGAAGAGAGATTTTAAAGATTGGGACTGTTTGCCTAAGAAAGGAGACATGGGAACAGTATATAAAACAAAGTATGGTCTAAAGAAAGTAGACCAGGAACTTCTGTTCTCCCTGTCCCATAACATAAGAACAAGGGGACATTCAATGAAATTAAGAGGTGGCAAATTCAAAACTGATAAGAAAATACCTTTGCACGGAATGCATAGTCTGTGGAACTCACTGCCAGAGGATATCAACAATATCCGGAGTGGTTACAAGTCATACAAAACATCATGATTCAGGACTTAAAACAATCTTTAATTATTTGATACCAAGAGGAGAACTAACATAGGGAGCAGATTATCCCACATCTACCTTCTGTGGGGTTCAGGCACTTTCTTCAGAAGCATCTGGTGCTGGCCTCGGCTGGAGACAGAATACTGGACTAGGAAGGACTACAGGTCTGGTCTGGAACTTTCTACGTCAAATCTCAGCACTGTTCATCAGACACATAACCTTTAAACCCAACTCTTCTGAGTCACTCAAGGCCTGTGATGATTTTGAAATACTGGGTCACTGGGTTTGTAGGGGTTTTGTTTTTTAAAATCACCACTGCCCTTTGACTGCCTTCCAATTTGAAAGCGGTTGTATAAGTGTTTAAAGGAGAATTTTGTCAGTGAACTGCTGTTCAAATCCCCAAAGAGATAAACTCACTTCTGAACCCAGAGGCAGCTCACATTTAAGATTAAATTAAGAGGTATGGGGTTCTACTGGAGTGGAAGATGGGGGCTAGAGTGGATTTTTTTTTTAACATAGCCCTCTTGTAGTGAAGTCTCTCCCCCCCCCCCACTGCACATCTCCACTTGACATGAGGATAATAGGTTATCTAGGAACACTAATAGATTACTTAGACTGTAAACTCTGTGGGGCAGGGACCATATTTTTGTTCTGTGTTTGTACAGCACCTAGCGCAATGAGATTCTGGTCCCTGACTATGGCTCCTAGGAGCTATGGTAATTCAAATGAGAAATAATAAGCAGGCTTCCCTATAATTGATTGCATTCGTCATAGTGCAGTCTATTGCAACATTTTCAGAACGGCATTCTGAGGTTGTAAACTCTTTCAGTAGAGATGGTGTCTTTTGAATGTATTTGGGCAACACCTATCAAAATGTGAGCCCTGGCCCTGACCAGGGCCACTGTAATATAAATATTATGTACTACCACTACACAATCAATGGCGTGTGTCAGATTCTGCTGGTGTAAATCAGGGTGCTGTGACGTGACTAGACAGGAAAGTGAGGTGGGGCAAGGCTGGCTGTGGGGGGAGAGAGGGAGTGCACTGAATGAGTGCATCCCTGCCCTCCGCAGCCATAACTGCAGGACATTTCAGAGGTGACTTTATCAGCGTTTGTAAGTACCTATGGGGGAGAAGATTTCTAACAGCAGAGGCTGATTAAATTAGCAAAGACATAAGATCCAGTGGCTGGAAGTTGAAATTAGACAAATTCAGACTAGAGATAAAAATGCAAAATTTGAACAGCAAGGGTAATTAACCACTGGAACAATTAATCTAGGAATGGGGTGGATTCTCTTTCAATGACAAGTCTTTACATTACAATTGGTTGTCTTTCTAAAAGATATGCTCTAGCTCAAACAGATGTTATGGACTTGATGCAGGAGTCACTTGGTGAACTTCTATGGCCTGTGTTATGCAGGAGATCAGTCTAGATGGTCATAATGCCCCCTTCTGGCTTTAAAATGTATGACTCTGCGGGCCCTGGACTGGGAGCCCTGAAGGAAGGCAATGCAGGAAACAGTGCCTGCCTTCTCCTGGGGGTGAATTTTGCTGAGGTGCAGTGAGACTTGCTCATGCTGGGAGGTGAAATTTGAATACTAGCCTCAATCCTCATTTTTCTGCTTCCTTACAATTGTCTTCACGCCTTCTTCCTTGCTGTCCTTTACACACATGCCACCTTCCTTGACGTGACTGAGGAGACCACTAACCTAGGGTATGCCTCCACCGCAGTCGGTGGTGTAATTGGAGACATACCCGGGCTAGCTTTAATCTAGCTAGTTTGGGTGCCAATAGCAGTGTAGCCACAACATGGACCTCAGCGCAGTCTAGCCACTCGAGTAATTATCCAGGGTCTCAGGCGGCCTTGTACAGCCCACGCTGAAGCCCGTGCTACCGTCACACCTCCGACTTCAATGTAGACATACCTTTGACTTCAAACTGCTCTCAAGACCTGCTTCTGCTGTGATGATGACAAGAAGTGAGTCAGCTCATATCTAGCAGGATGGGGGGCACCTGGGAAGTGCGGATGTCCAGTTATAAAGATGTATATATTTTGATGGTTATGCTTTAACCTTCTCTTGAACCGCTGGTGTATTGCTTGTCTCAGAGAGTGAGCTCTCTCTAGGGCATGGCCTGTGTCCTCAAGTGGGTGTGGACGGTGCCTTGCACACTGTAGGTGCTAGGGGAATACAAGTAACAACTGAACCTCCCTGTGTCAGCAGCGGAGAATTTGGTGCAGAGTTTCACAGTATCCCCGTTTATTATAACCAGGATGTGTTCTGGACGAGGAGGATTTAGGTCCAGGCTATATCATCAATGACCCCTCTATGCATCCACCAATATTTACATATACTAAGCTTGTTGATCCTTAGAGGAGCCTGGATGTTAAATGCCTGACATTTCTGGGCAGTGGCTTAGGACATCAAGCTCATTCGCAGTTAAAGCATGGATTTAAAAATATATTGAGTAAAGCAGCAAAAGGGTGAGGTGCAGTACTGTGCTGGAGTTTTATTTCCTCCATCACTTTCCTGTCATGCTGCCAGGACACACACACAAGGTGCAGTCATCACCAGCAGTAAAATTTCCTCGTCTTAATGTGCCAGGGGAAAGGGAAAATCCAAAGGCGTCCTCCCTCTGCATGGCTGCTGAGAGAGTCAACCAACTGTTCAGTGAAGAAGGAACAGCAATCAGCCGCAGGGATTCTCATGTAGGAATCCCCCAGTCAAGCACTTGTCAGTGCATGTCAAAGCAAAAAATAGAGGACGGTGAAAAAAGAAAACATCTAGCCAAGAAAAAGACAGCAATAGGTCTTGACTGACACATGAATCCTCATAGAGAAAGGGGTGTGAATACAGGGAAGGGTGAGCAAAGGAGCTGTTCTTGTGATAGGGTGTTAATAGCAAGTGACGTTTATCTATGCCTAATGCCAGTCATTATTGCTCTTTGTGAGTTACTGATTAAGAAGAAGGGAAGACCGGCCTGGTGGCCCAGGCAGCGACCCAAGAGTCAAGAGATCCCGATGCTCTTCCTGGCTCCGTTACTCACTCACTGCGTGACTTTGGGTAAGCAATAACTAGAGCGGGGCCATGTTACAAAAATTTCAAAATAACGTTTTTCCTCACAAAAAATGTAATAAATTTGTAGAAAGAAGACACCATTTTTCAGCCAGCTAGAGTCACAACTTCCGTGCCTCAGTTTACCCACCTGTAAAATGAGGATAATATTTACCAAGGTGTTAGCTTCTACCAGCCTGCACAGAGAATGCAGATGTCACTTGTCTACACATGAAAATTAATCCAGAATAAGGTAGGGTGCGAATTTAAAGATGATTAACTATTCCTAATTAACTCCACTTATTCTGGAACAGAGTGCTATCTAGAGTGCTATCTAGTGGGTTAAATGATTCTGGAATAATTCTCCACATAGGCCAGCCCTTAGTTTTGCTGACTCACCACTCTCTGAACTTCACCCCTGGAGTTTATAAATTGGTCTGAGGGTATGTCTACACTGCAAGTGGAAGCAAGCTAAAAATAGCAGTGTGGATGTTGTGGCACCGGCTTCGGCGTGGGCTCGCCACCCAAGCTCAGATCCAGGGGGTCAGGCAGGCTTGGACCCTGGAAACTAGCCCCAGCCGTCACCCATGCCTCATTGTCCACACCGCTATTTTCAGTGCACTAGCTGGAGCTGAACTAGCGCAAGTCTGTCTCCATGGGCTGGGAGCCACACTCCCAGCTGCAGTGTAGACACCCTTGGAGTGTCTCTATCGGAGGCAAAGAGATCGAAGGGGAGGGAGGTGTGTGATGTGATGAGAGATGGGTGAGAACTCTGCCTGTTCACACTTACCTATCTAAGAGCCCTTGTCAGGCCTAATTAATGCTTTGAAAGCACTTTGAGTTCCATGGATGGAAGGTGCTAGTGAGAGGCAAAGTGGCATTCTTCTATTTAACAACATTATCTGTAAAGCTCATTGGGTGTGTGAAATAACCTTAAGATTAGGGTAGTTTATTGCCACTATTTTTATAAGGCTGTGGGATACAAATTTCCAGAGCTAAAAATATCATTTGGAAAACAGCAAGCGCCATTTAGAACCATTCTAAAGACAAGTTCAGAAGCAAAATGGATATTTAAAACAGCTGTGAAGACAAGACTGCTAAGAAGCATTTGGCTAAAAGCAAACGTGGAAATAAAATAACTTTGCAGAATAGGGAGACAAGGTTAAAAATCAGAGAATTTGGAAACGGACCCTTTTTAAAGGAAAACGCTTCAGCTTTTAGGCTTTCCAGAGACTAATAAATTATAAAAAAATGTAAACTCCTCTACTAGGTCCAGATTAACACCCATCACCTCAAGTTTTACTTTCCATCCTACCGTAAAAGCTCTAGTGTATTTTTCACTTCATTTATGCAGTCTACTATTGGCCTCAATTTTTTTTGCCTTTATAAAACTAAAGCATATCCTGTTCAGGTGTAATGAATTCTGGGCAACCATCAAATGAAGAGGATCTCTATTTAAAAACCCTTGATGGATGTAATTGTAAGAAATCAAGCAGTTAAATGGGTGTGGCTGGATTTCCCCTTGGGAATGTTCTCCCATTCCCTTTGGAATCTGTAGGCCAAATCAATGCGAGCAGGGTAATGCCACTTTGCATGGAAAGATGAGAGGATAAACATGAAGAACATCTTTGCTTCTTTGTAGCCTGGCTAGCAATAGCTGAGATTTGCATGGGGCATTATGCACAGAGATCTTACAAAGCCCCTATTTCACGCTATGTCTGTGGTAGGAGAAACAGCCATATATCATCTCCATCGCTTCAAAACGCTGCCACTCACTCAGCTCGGTTTTTCTTATCCCTACCCAAACTTGGTTTGAAGTTGATGCTGGATTAGCAGCTTTGGAGGCTGGAATTCTCTAGTTATCCACAGAACACGTACAGCATAAGCGGCAGAAGGGCATTCTTCTTCCACAATGCCACGTCTCAACCCTGACCCTGGCAACCATCTCTAAGAGAGTTCGGTCCCTATGGCCATTCAGTCCTTGGCCTCCCTGCTCAGACTGCCAGCAAGGGGCCAATTAGTGCATATTGTGGTGGTTTTGTGATGTGGCCACTGGTCCAATAGGATCTCAACAGAGGGACTATCAAATGATTGTGTCAGTTACTGGAACAGCCATCAGCTGTGCACTGGGGTGGATTAAAACCACTCCCTGGCGAAAGGCTCGGTGTGTCCCATTACCCTTTTCCGGAGCCAATGTGCTGTAGCAAAAACGTTTTTAAAGGCTATGCAATATCAGCAAAATGAGCAGTGGACAACACGCCTTCCAAGTCATTTAAAAGCAACATTTCACCTTACATTGAAATGTCTCCTTCCACCAAAACAGCGGTGACAGCCTTTCTAATGGCTCAGTTATTAGCAACGTAGTCGGGCGCCCTCTGGTCCTGGGGAACCTCGCTGCACTGTGAGGGCTGCAGTCTCTGCCACTCTTTGGCACTCTGTACAACTGGCCAGAAAGCAGCGCTGGGATGACTTTCAACCGTCCAAGCTGTAGCTTCCGTGCTTCGATGGAGTTGTTGCAGACTCCACTGTGCGAGTGAGGGAAGCGGAGGGCATCAAATATGACAACTCTCAAATGAGTGAAACCCCCACTCAGACCTTTCAGAGTAGCAGCCGTGTTAGTCTGTATCCGCAAAAAGAACAGGAGTACTTGTGGCACCTTAGAGACTAACAAATTTATTAGAGCATAAGCTTTCGTGGGCTACAACCCACTTCTTCGGATGCATATAGAGTGAAACATATATAGAGGAGATATATATACACACATACAGAGAGCATGAATAGGTGGGAGTTGTCTTACCAACTCTGAGAGGCCAATTAAGTAAGAGAAAAAAAACTTTTGAAGTGATAATCAAGATAGCCAAGTACAGACCTTGTGATCTTCCTTTTAGAGGAAGCTAAGAGATCCCTATGCAAACAGCCTAGATGGAGATGTTGGGCAAGAAAGACACTGTATATTGAGAAGCATAGGCCTCTTTGCTGAAAATGATTTTTAATAATAGTTGCTTATTTCAAAGATAGTCTAGCAACACAGGATTTTCTATGCAGGTATCTTGCCTGCAGTGACTGCCTCTAAGTGATGCTTCGGATGCTTGTAAAGTCATGTGGTAGAGAATGGCCAGGTAGAGCGGAAAGTTTGGGGTTTTGAAAAATTATTGATAGCGTTCACAAGCCAAGTTTATTTCTCAATTTTTTTTTTAAAGATATTTCAATAAAATATTGAGCTTATTTAAATTGCACCCCATTTTGGCATGCACAAGCCCTTTCTGGCAGGGTTAAATAAGCTGGTCTCTAATGTACGGAGGAAGGACAGCCTTCCCACATGGGAAGACTTTAGACCACTTGTTTTTGGCATCCTGAAAATACCCAAGGTAACTGCAGGGCAACTCAAAATTAAGCAAACCAACAATCTCGCCGAACATGCTTTATCATAACTTAAAAACAACTTCGCTCCCGGGATCAGCATCAGGGTGCAGGGGATGCAGAGGGGGGATTACAGGTAAAGTAGTGCAAGCTATGGTAAAGCATTTAATCCTGATATTGCATCTACTTAGCTTGTTGCTGCAATAGGCAGCAGTGTGTCACCCTTGGCACTAATCACAGGATTTATGATTATTTGTTGCAGATTTAAAAAAAAAAATACAGCAGGAATCTGAAAACAAAGCGAGAACCTTTTCCTTATGCCATGTCACACGAACCTCTGGATGGCCTCATATTTATTGTCATATCCTTGGAAAGGCATAAACAAAGTCAGATTTCAGATGCCAAGAACAGGATCAGGCTGGCCAAGGAGTGGAAGGGGATCCTATGTATGTATGGTCATAATTCCAGAAGAATCCACCTTCCCAATGACATGTATTGTACAAAACTTCTTGATCTCAGTTTATAGTGTGCACACAAAGTTACCTGCACAGTATAAAGCAATGTACAACAAGAGAGGTGACAAACAGGGATGCCCATAAACTTTCATGTCAGGAAGGAATCGTGACACCTGTCCAGTTTACCCTTTGAAATAAGCCTGGTTTAGAAGGGAGTGGATGCATGCTGCAATGACAATGCAATGTGCTATTGTAAAATATCCAGTGTAAATGGTTTTTAAATGACAAGCTGCTCAGATCACATGCCCCTGGCTACTCAAATTCAGAAGAAAAGAAAAGATTGGGAGTGGAAGGGGGCAAGGAGCATGTTGATAAATTGGAGATGGTTTAGAGAAGAGTCACAAGAAGGATCAAAGGATTAGAAAACCTGTTTTACAGAGATAGACTCAAGGAGCTCAACCTATTTAGCTTAACAAAGAGAAGGTTAAGGGGTGGCTTGATCACAGTCTTTAAATACCTACATGGGGAACAAATATTTGATAATGGGCTCTTCAATCTAGCAGAGAAAGACACAGGAAGTCAAAGCTAGACAAGTATCAGGGGGTAGCCGAGTTAGTCTGTATCTACAAAAACAACAAGGAGTCTGGTGGCACCTTAAAGATTAACAGATTTATTTGGGCATAAGCTTTCGTGGGTAAAAACCTCACTTCTTC
>NW_020703456.1:2856-4951 GCF_002925995.2 Terrapene triunguis | reverse complement strand
AGGGTATGTCTACACTACGAGGGTAATTCGATTTTACTTAAATCGAATATGTGGAATCGATATTGCAAAGTCGAACGTGTGTGTCCACACTAAGGACACACTAAGGACAGTAATTCGACTTTGTGAGTCCACACTAACGGGGCGAGCGTCGATATTGGAAGCGGTGCACTGTGGGCAGCTATCCCACAGTTCCCGCAGTCCCCGCTGCCCATCGGAATTCTGGGTCGAGCCGCCAATGCCTTCTGGGTAAAAAAAATTTGTCGTCATCCGTCCGTCACTAACGCCCTCCCTCCCTCCATGAAAGCGCCGGCGGGAAATCAGTTCGCGCACTTTTCTGGTCAGTGACAGCGCGGACGCCACAGCACTGCGATCATGGATCACGCTGCGACCATCGCTGCACTTGTGGCCGTTCTCAACACCTCGCAGCTTATCATACACCTTTCCCTGAGGCAGATGCAGAGAAATCGGGCGAGGAGGCTACGGCACCGCCGTGAGAGCCTGAAGTCGGAGAGTGGCACAGAGCTGTCAGAAACCACGAGCCCCAGCGCCCAGGACATCACGTTGGCAATGGGGCATGTGGATTTTGTTGAACGGCGATTCTGGGCCCGGGAAACAAGCACGGACTGGTGGGACCGTATAGTGCTTCAGGTCTGGGATGAATCCCAGTGGCTGCGAAACTTTCGCATGCGGAAGGGGACTTTCCTCGAACTTTGTGAGTTGCTGTCCCCTGCCCTGAAGCGCAAGGACACCCGCATGCGAGCAGCCCTCACTGTCCAGAAGCGAGTGGCCATAGCCCTCTGGAAGCTTGCAACGCCGGACAGCTACCGGTCAGTCGCGAACCACTTTGGCGTGGGCAAATCTACCGTGGGGGTTGTTGTCATGCAAGTAGCCAAGGCAATCGTCAAGGTACTGCTCCCAAAGGTAGTGACCCTGGGAAACGCGCAGGTCATCATAGATGGCTTTGCCGCGATGGGATTCCCAAACTGCGGTGGGGCTATCGATGGGACTCACATCCCTATCCTGGGACCGGACCACCAGGCCAGCCAGTACATCAATAGAAAGGGCTACTTTTCAATGGTGCTGCAAGCACTGGTGGACCATCGGGGACGGTTTACAAACATCTACGTCGGATGGCCGGGCAAGGTTCATGACGCTCGCGTGTTCAGGAACTCTGGTCTGTTTAGACGGCTGCAGGAAGGTATTTACTTCCCGGACCACAAGATAACTGTTGGGGATGTGGAGATGCCTACAGTGATCCTCGGGGACCCAGCCTACCCGCTAATGCCCTGGCTCATGAAGCCCTATACTGGCGCCCTGGACACAGAAAAAGAACTGTTCAACTACCGGCTGAGCAAGTGCAGAATGGTGGTGGAGTGTGCTTTTGGCCGTCTCAAAGGGAGATGGAGAAGCTTACTCACTCGCTGTGATCTCAGTGAAACCAATATCCCCATCGTTATTGCAGCTTGCTGTGTGCTCCACAATCTGTGTGAGAGCAAGGGGAAGACCTTTATGTCGGGGTGGGAGCTAGAGGCAAATAGCCTGGCTGCTGATTACGCCCAGCCAGACAGCCGGGCGATTAGAAGATCACAGCGGGACGCCCTGTGCATCCGGGAGGCTTTGAAAGCTAGGTTCCTGAGTGAGCAGGGCAACCAGTGACTTTTCAGTTTGTGGACAGAAAAGCTGAACCTGCCCCCGTTTCTTTACCCAGTTCATTTTGACTATCCTCTCCAGTTACATACCCCCTTCACCCCCTTCCCCTTCCCAAAAAATAAAATCATTTCGATTTTGTTAATGAACACCGTTGTCTGTATTGCTGTTTTCGCGGGAATATTTTAAACCGGGGACGCAGACTGTGGCGGGGGGCGGGTTCAGTGTTCTGATGCAAATGATGCTTCTAAACTCCCGGAATGACAGGCTCCGCACTGGTGGACTGGTTATTTCAATGGAGCCTGCCAGCACTCCTGGGGGGGACTGTGTGTATGTGTCGGCTATGTGACTTTCTGGCAGGGGGGGTAGGGTTACATATCCCCTGCTGCGTGGATCTGTGAGCCAGGATAAGGACCGCTGCATAAGATCTGTAACCGCCCTCCCCCAC
>NW_020703456.1:0-2756 GCF_002925995.2 Terrapene triunguis | reverse complement strand
TGACCAGGGTAACCAGTGACTGCACTGTGTATGTGTCCTGATGCTGGACCTGACACCGCCTCTGTACCCTGCTAAAGGTCACTGTCCTGTCCAATTACCAAGCCCCTTCCCCCCCTCCAGACAGACTCTCCCTCAAAAGAACCTGACTGAAACAGTAATGAACAGAAACAAACATTTTATTGCGAACCAGACATGAAACGTGGGGGGTGAAACTTGGACGGGGGCTTGTGTGAGGTGGGTAGGAAAGGACTTATGAAATTTTGGGGAATGTCAGCCTTCTAGTGCTAGAGCAGTCTGCAGGGGTTGACTGAAAGTTTTAACGGCCCTTGCCGCCCCTCCTTCTTTGGAGTTTGGGTGAGGGTGGTGTGGGACTTGGTGGCGGGTGAGGGCGGTTACAGATAGACTGCAGCGGGGCTCTGTCCTCCTGCCTCCGGTCTTGCAGAACATCCACAAGGCGCCGGAGCGTGTCCGTTTGCTCCCTCATTAGTCCAAGCAGCTTTTCAGTAGCCTGTTGGTCCTCCTGACGCCACCTCTCCTCCCGTTCCATGACTGCTCGATGCATTTGTGACAAGTTCTCCCTCCACTGTGTCTGCTGGGCTGCCTGGGCTCGGGAGCAGCCCATTAGTTCTGAGAACATGTCTTCACGCGTCTTCTTCTTCCTCCGCCTAATCTGCGCTAGCCTCTGGGAGTGTGCTGACAGGCTGGGTTGGGAGACAGTCGCAGATGTGTCTGTGTGAATTGTAAAAAGGGAGTGAATTCCTGAGACAGATAAATGAAATTGTATACAAAGAACCTAGTCTTTCTCTGTGAACAAGACCATGCACTGAACCTCTCACATGCGCACTCAGGACAAGGTCGAATTTTCGGCCGTCGCCTTCAGTGCCTGTGGACTTGCGGAGGTCTTGGAGTGTTCAGAGAACTGTGGCTGGAGACCTGAACTTCTGGAGCGGGCAATAATGGTAAGCCGCAGACTTGTGGCTGCTTAAAACTCCAGCAGTAGCACTGGCCTCCTTTCACATTGAAAGCAATGCCAGTCTCTGCTGCCAGCAATCAGGACAGCATCAACTCTGCCCCTGTCCCACCCCCTCGCGGCTGTCCCAGGGAAAGATCCCTGTATGCTGCCCCTCTCCCTCCACCGCGTGGCTGTAAAGCAGTCCCAATACTAACATTCCCCTCCCTAATTCAAAGCAGGGCGTCATGAGCGACATCACCCTCCTGAGGATCCCGGACACCCAGAGAGAACGCATGCTGCGGGAAAGCATGCAGAAACCGGGGCCGTATGCCGCCATGCTATGTCGTGCGATGATCCCGGAGTACTTGATTGTGGCGTGGAGGGGACATGTCTGCTACCACGGAGGGCCCACTAAGATCGCCCTACCCCGGAACCTGATCAACAGGCTTGAGCTCTACCTCCACGAGACCTACGAGGAGTTCTCCTACGAGGATTTCTCGTCGATCCCCGGCCACATTGACCGGATTTTCGCGTAGGTGCACTGGGACTTTGGAGTGGAGCGTCTTGGGCCTGGGAATCATGTAGTAACGGACATTGTGAAAATTTTTTAAAACACTTGGGACTAAATTGAGAAGAGCCTAAGACAGAGAAATCATGAAAACCCATTTGTTACCTTTGTAAATATTCCTGTTTTGTACCTGATTATTTTTTTACTAGTTTACAGCACTTTTATAAATATACATTGTTAATAGTATAAATATTACCGTTCTGTTTTAAATAAATGTTTACATGTTTACAGCACTTACTGCTTGATCCTTCCCCTGATTCTGTGTCCGGGGTAAGGGATGGGGACGGTTGGTACGGGATCTCGGTAAGGGTGATGAAGAGCTCCTGGCTGTCGGGGAAATCAGCGGTGCCAGCGCTGTCGACTGCCTCGTCCTCCTCATCTCCTTCTTCATCTTCCCCGTCCGCTGTCATGTCCGACATGATCCCATCCTCGGAGTCCACGGTCAGGGGTGGGGTAGTGGTGGCGGCCGCTCCCAGGATGGAATGCAGTGCCTCGTAGAAACGGGATGTGTGGGGCTGGGATCCGGAGCGTCCGTTAGCCTCTTTGGTTTTTTGGTAGCCTTGTCTCAGCTCCTTGATTTTCACGCGGCACTGCGTTGCATCCCGGCTGTAGCCTCTCTCTGCCATGGCTTTGGAGATCTTCTCGTAGATCTTAGCATTCCTTCTTTTGGAGCGCAGCTCTGAAAGCACGGACTCATCGCCCCACACTGCGATGAGATCCAAGACTTCCCGATCAGTCCATGCTGGGGCCCTCTTTCTATTAGATTGCACGGCCATCTCTGCTGGAGAGCTCTGCATAGTTGCCACTGCTGCTGAGCTCCCCTCGATGTCCAAAGAGGAACTGAGATTCAAACTGCCCAGACAGGAAAATGAAAATGAATTCAAATTTTCCCGGGGGTGTGGCTGGTCAGAGCATCCGAGCTCGGACTGCTGTCCAGAGCGTCAACAGAGTGGTGCACTGTGGGATAGCTCCCGGAGCTATTACCGTCGATTTCCATCCACACCTAGCCTAATTCGATATGGCCATGTCGAATTTAGCGCTACTCCTCTCGTTGGGGAGGATTACAGAAATCGATTTAAAGAGAGCTTTATGTCGAACTAAATGGCTTCCTGGTGTGGACGGGTGCAGGGTTAATTCGATATAACGGCGCTAAAGTCGACATAAAAGCCTAGTGTAGACCAGGCCTTAGAAGATATTATTAGGGGATTATGGTAAATTCTCTACCACTGTGAGTCT
>NW_020703455.1:0-6375 GCF_002925995.2 Terrapene triunguis | reverse complement strand
AAAACAAAGTAAATCTAAGACGCCTTGCTGTCTTTTTACTTACTAGTTTGAAATAGGAGAGACTTGTTTAGAAAGATGGGGAGAACCTGGATTGATGTCTGGTCCCTCTCAGTCCCAAGAGCGAACCACCCCTAAAACAAAGAGCACACACACAAACCTTTCCCCCCCCAAGATTTGAAAGTATCTTGTCTCCTTATTGGTCCTTCGGGTCAGGCGTCAGCCAGGTTACCCGAGCCTCTTAACCCTTTACAGGTAAAAGGATTTGGAGTCTCTGTACACAGAGAGCTGTTACCCTTCCCTTCATAGTTATGACACGCCCCCCAAATCACAGATAGTGTTGGACGTTCGGTTCCACACTGGCTGTGATTTCTTCCTGGAGTTTTAGGAGAAAACAGAGTTAATAAGACATACTACTGATTATATAAAAACTAACAATGTTTCATTCCAAGAACAATTGTTAACCAGTTAACTCTGGGAAACTTTCCCGGGAGAGTGCATCAGCCACTTTGTTAGAAGCTCCCGAAATGTGTTGTATTTCAAAATCAAAATTTTGGAGAGCTAAACTCCACCGAAGAAGTTTTTTGTTATTTCCCTTGGCGGTATGAAGCCACTGTAGCGCAGCATGGTCTGTTTGTAGTTGGAAACGCCGTCCCCAAACATATGGGCGTAGCTTTTCCAGCGCGTACACAATGGCGTAGCATTCCTTTTCGCTGATTGACCAGTGACTTTTCCTCTCAGACAGTTTTTTGCTGAGAAACACGACAGGATGGAATTCTTGATCCGGTCCTTCCTGCATTAAAACTGCTCCCACGCCTCGCTCGGAAGCATCTGTGGTTACTAGGAACGGTTTGTCAAAGTCTGGGGCCCTTAGCACAGGGTCAGACATGAGTGTTGCCTTAAGCTGGTTAAAGGCCTTTTGACACTTATCAGTCCACTGAACTGCATTTGGCTGTTTCTTTCTGGTTAGGTCTGTCAGCGGGGCGGCGATTTGGCTGTAGTGTGGTACAAATCGCCTATAATATCCGGCCAAGCCTAAGAAGGATTGGACCTGTTTCTTTGACTTTGGAACAGGCCACTTTTGGATAGCATCCACTTTGGCCTGTAGGGGATTTATAGTTCCTTGACCCACCTGGTGCCCCAGGTACGTCACTCTGTTTTGGCCTATTTGACACTTTTTAGCCTTAACAGTTAGTCCTGCCTGTCGGATGCGCTCGAAGACTTTTCCCAGGTGCTCCAGGTGTTCTGTCCATGAATCAGAAAAAATGGCCACATCATCGAGGTAGGCAACTGCAGATTCTCCCAATCCCGCTAGGAGACCATCTACAAGTCTTTGGAAGGTGGCGGGTGCATTTCGCAACCCGAAAGGGAGTACATTGAATTCGTACACCCCTGCCTGGGTGACGAAGGCTGACCTTTTCTTAGCGGGTTCATTTAGTGGTACTTGCCAGTACCCTTTGGTTAAGTCTAAAGTAGAGATGAATTGGGCATGTCCCAATTTTTCCAATAGCTCATTTGTGCGTGGCATTGGATAGTTGTCAGGACGAGTTACAGCATTTAGCTTACGGTAGTCCACGCAAAAGCGTATTTCCCCATCTGGTTTGGGAACTAGAACCACTGGAGATGCCCATGCACTGTTAGAGGGGCGGATTATACCCATCTGTAGCATGTCCTGGATCTCCCTTTGTATAGCAGCTTGGGCATGAGGTGACTCCCGGTAGGGTGGGGTTCTAATTGGGTGAGCATTACCTGTGTCAATGGAGTGGTATGCCCGTTCGGTCCGTCCTGGAGTGGCTGAGAAAATCGGTGCAAAGCTTGTGCACAGCTTCTTGATCTGCTGTTGCTGCAGACGTCCCAGGGTTGTGGAGAGGTTCACCTCTTCCACGCCACCATTCCTTGTTCCTTCGTAGTAGACACCTGCAGGCCACTCCGCGTCATCTGTTTCCTGGGCTGTAAACTGGCAAACGTTTAATCCTCTGGAATAAAAGGGCTTAAGAGAATTAACATGGTATACCTTAGGCTTTATGTTGGAGGTGGGGGAGGCTATGAGATAGTTAACAGCTCCTAGGCGCTCCTGGACCGTGAATGGTCCTTCCCACGACGCTTCCATTTTATGGGCCTGGAGCGCCTTTAAGACCATGACTTGGTCTCCTACTTTGAAGGACCGTTCTCTGGAATGTTTATTATACCAGGCCTTTTGCTCTTTTTGAGCATTTTTTAGGTTTTCTTTAGCAAGGGCTAAAGAGTGTCGGAGGGTGTTTTGTAGGTTGCTTACAAAGTCTAGAATGTTAGTTCCTGGAGAAGGCGTAAACCCCTCCCATTGCTGCTTCACCAACTGTAATGGCCCCTTAACCTCGCGGCCATACACAAGTTCAAATGGTGAAAACCCTAAACTGGGATGTGGTACAGCCCTGTAGGCAAAAAGCAACTGCTGCAACACTAGGTCCCAATTATTGGAGTGTTCATTTATGAATTTACGTATCATGGCCCCCAAAGTTCCATTAAACCTCTCCACCAGACCATTGGTTTGATGGTGATGAGGGGTGGCAACCAAGTGATTCACCCCATGAGCTTCCCACAGGTTTTTCATGTTCCCTGCCAGGAAATTAGTTCCCGAATCTGTAAGGATGTCGGAGGGCCAACCTACCCTGGCAAAAATGTCTGCTAATGCCTGGCACACACTTTTAGTCTTGGTGTTGCTTAAGGGTACAGCTTCCGGCCATCGGGTAGCAAAATCCATGAAAGTCAGTACGTACTGCTTTCCTCTGGGTGTCTTCTTTGGGAAAGGACCCAGAATATTCACAGCTACTTGCTGAAATGGGACCTCAATTATGGGTAGTGGCTGGAGAGGGGCTTTAACCTGGTCTTGGGGCTTTTCCACTTGTTGGCACACCTCACAAGACCGGACATAATTAGCAACGTCCTTGCCCATTCCCTCCCAGTGGAAGGACTTCCCCAACCGGTCTTTGGTTCTGTTTACCCCAGAATGGCCACTGGGATGATCATGGGCTAAGCTCAAGAGCTTTACCCGATACTTAGTGGGAACCACCAACTGTCTTTGAGGATACCAGTCTTCCTGGTGCCCACCAGAAAGAGTTTCCTTGTATAAAAGTCCTTGTTCTACAACAAACCGGGATCGGTTAGAAGAGCTGAGAGGCGGTGGGGTGCTCCGTGCCGCCGCCCAAGCTTTTTGAAGGCTGTCATCTGCTTCCTGCTCGGCCTGGAACTGTTCCCTTGATGCTGGAGACATCAGTTCCTCCTTGGACTGTGGACTGGGGCTTGGTCCCTCTGGAAGCGATGCAGGTGCTGGGACTGTTTCCATTGACTGTGAACCGCTGTCCGCTGGTGCACTATGTGGTATTTTAGGCTCTGGCTGAGCCTCTTGGGTAGGGTTATCTGCTGCTTCCGCCAGTTCAGGCTCGCTGGTGCCCTCTGGCATTGGAGTTGTAGACGGGTTTGCAAGCGCTGGACTCAGTGCCGGCAATGGTTCTGGTGCTGGTTGCGTTGCCAGTTCCGGTTCCGGGACTGGCTTTGGCTGGGTCTCTGGGATTGGATTCACTACGGCTGTTGCAGTCGTTGGCAGGGGATCCGGTTCCACTACCTGTGTTTGGGTCTCCGGTAACACAGACGGGGCCCTGGTGGACGGCTCAGGAACAGGGATGGGGGTGAAAGCTTGCTTAGCCTGGCTGCGGGTGACTATTCCCACCCTCTTGGCTAGCTTTACATGGTTGGCCAAGTCTTCCCCCAGCAACATGGGGATGGGATAATTGTCATAGACTGCAAAAGTCCACATTCCTGCCCAGCCCTTGTACTGGACATGCAACTGGGCTGTAGGCAAGGTTACAGACTGTGACACGAAGGGTTGAATTGTCACTGTAGCCTCCGGGTTGATGAGTTTGGGGTCCACTAGGGATTGGTGGATAGTTGACACTTGTGCCCCAGTGTCCCTCCAAGCGATAACCTTCTTTCCGCCCACTCTCAAGGTTTCCCTTCGCTCCGAGGGTATGAGAGAGGCATCTGGGTCTGGGGATCTTTGGTGTGATTGGGGTGTAATGAACTGTAATCGGTTAGGGTTCTTGGGGCAGTGAGCCTTTATATGCCCCAGTTCATTACATTTAAAACATCGCCCTGCTAAGGTATCACCGGGGCGATGTTGGTTGATGGAGACTGGTGTGGTGGGGTGAGAAGGCGTCTGGGGTTTCCCTTGGGATGTGGGTGGGGCCTTGGGTTGTCCCCGGTGGTAAGGTTTTGTTTCGGCTTGCCCCTTCTGATATTCGCTCCAACTGCTACCAGTTTTTTTCTTTTCTGTTACCTCCACCCATTTGGCTCCAATCTCCCCCGCCTCGGTTACAGTTTTGGGCTTCCTATCTAGGATGTACCTTTTTATTTCCTCAGGAACACCCTCTAAAAACTGCTTCATTTTTACTAGGGAAAGCAGATTTTCCAGAGATTTAACATTTGCTCCTGATACCCAGGCATCACAATTTTTGTCAATGTGGTAGGCATGCCGGGTAAATGACACATCTGGTTTCCACCTTAGGGCTTTGAACCGCCGACGGGCATGCTCGGGTGTTAGCCCCATTCTGAGTCTGGCCTTGTTTTTAAAAAGTTCATAACTGTTTATGTGTTTCTTAGGCATTTCAGCCGCCACCTCTGCTAAGGGTCCACTGAGCTGCGGTCTCAGCTCTACCATGTACTGGGGTGGAGGGATGCTGTATCCAAGGCAGGCCCTTTCAAAATTTTCTAAGAAGGCCTCAGTATCATCGCCTGCCTTGTAGGTGGGGAATTTCCTGGGATGGGAAGTGGTACCTGGAGAGGAGTTGTTAGGATGGTCTGATGCATCCTGCCTAGTCCTTGCTGCTTCCAGGTTCATTTCTTTTTTTTTTAGCTCCATTTCTTTTTTATGGGCCTCCTGTTTGGCTTTTTCTTTTTTTTTATGGGCCTCCTGTTTGGCTTTTTCTTCTCTTTTATGGGCCTTCTGTTTGGCTTTTTCCAGCTCCATTTTTCTTTTGTGGGCCTCCTCTTTGGCTTTCTTTTCTTTGTTTTTCAGCTCCAGCTCTTTCTTGTGGGCCCCCTCTTTGGCTTTCTTCAGCTCCATCTTTCTCTTGTGGGCCCCCTCTTTGGCTTTCTCTTCTCTGTTTTTTAGCTCTATCTCTTTTTCTTTCAGCTTTATAGCTCTCTTGTGGGCCTCCTTTTTAGCTTTTTCTTCTTTGGTAGTCATTTTCCTGGTTTTCCTGTGCTGGGTCACCCCCTCTGCAGTTGACTGAAACTGGGATGTACTTAGCTGTGGCTGCTGCTGAGTTAACAGAGACTTTCTAACAAGCTACTCCCGAGGATGTAAAAAGAAAAAAAAAACAATTCAACTTGTAAATTGCCTTTACCAGTTCAAAGTTTGCTCACTGATTGAACCCTTCTCTTAACAAAGCCCCTTGTTAAAAAAAAACTTAACACCTCTGCCTTCAGGCAAGGAGAGATAAGATATGCATCTACCTTCAGCTCTGCTCTCCAAGCAGCTAGAAGGAAAAAAAAAATCTCTTACTGGCTTTTGGGTTAAAACGATCCCACCGCTGCCACCATGTCAAGGCTGGATCCCCACTTTGAACTTTAGGGTTCAAATGTAGGGGCCTGCATGAAAACTTCTAAGCTTATCTACCAGCTTAGCTTTGGTCCGCTGCCACCATCACAAGAATTCCCTCCCTGGGAAGCCTTGAGAAACCTTTCACCAATTCCCTGGTGAACACAGATCCAAACCCCCTTGGATCTTAAAACAAGGAGAAGTTAACCATCCCCCCTCCTTCCTTCCACCCTCCTTTCACCAACTCCTGGTGAATACAGATCCAAACCCCCTTGGATCTTAAAACAAGGAGAAATCAATCTGGTTCTTAAAAAAGAAGGCTTTTAATTAAAAAAAAAGGTAAAAATTATCTCTGTAAAATCAGTATGAAGAATACTTTACAGGGTAATCAAACTTAAAGAGCTCAGAGGACCCCCCCTCTGTCTTAGGTTTAAAGTACAGCAAACAAAGATACACACTCTGGTAAAAAGGTACATTTACAAGTTGAGAAAACAAAGTAAATCTAAGACGCCTTGCTGTCTTTTTACTTACTAGTTTGAAATAGGAGAGACTTGTTTAGAAAGATGGGGAGAACCTGGATTGATGTCTGGTCCCTCTCAGTCCCAAGAGCGAACCACCCCTAAAACAAAGAGCACACACACAAACCTTTCCCCCCCCAAGATTTGAAAGTATCTTGTCTCCTTATTGGTCCTTCGGGTCAGGCGTCAGCCAGGTTACCCGAGCCTCTTAACCCTTTACAGGTAAAAGGATTTGGAGTCTCTGTACACAGAGAGCTGTTACCCTTCCCTTCATAGTTATGACAC
>NW_020703454.1:0-8022 GCF_002925995.2 Terrapene triunguis | reverse complement strand
TTTGGTTAGCAAATGTTTTGAAAAACTACTCATGCAAAGGTATTCATTATACACAAATGTTCACCAGGTAGATATCCAACCATCCATCTCTCCATTTATATAATTATGCAGCACCATATTACCTTACAAATCTTACCTCATATCTGAGAGCCTGTAGGTTCTTATCAAACTGCTCAATTTGACTATTCGCTATTTGCTAATATTGGGTGATTGATCACGAGATGACATTGTTTCTGCTCCCTCCTCAGATGACTGAATCCTTTAAACAATGCAAATTAACACACTTTTGGTGTGATTTTTCAGATGTGAAACTTCTGCAAAATAATGTGATCCCAATTCTGGCACTTTTATCTATGAAAAGTCACAATCTGACTTTTAATTTATATTTATGGTAGAACTGATTGAATAGTATAAACACATTCTCTGCCCCAAAAGATCATAAATCTACGATGTCTGTCCCCAGACCCCAAATCCTCAAAGGTATTTAGGTGCCTGCCTCCTATGAGAGGAAGTCACTTTAATACCTTTGAGGCTCTGTGCCTAAGTGATTGTGCATCTTAATTCAATTCAGTGATCAGAGAATACTGAGAGTGTTACAAAACAAACAGAACAGCATCTTTGGGGTGGGGAGGAGCAGGTGGGAGTTTTGTAATAAAACGGAATTGGCCTTCTTTGCATTTAAATGTAAAACTCCAGTTTCTGTCTAAGTTAGAGCCAAATGTATAAAAGCTTTTTTTTTGTCAGCTTCAGCAAGAAGAAACATTAAAATTCATCTCACCCCAAACCTTTGTCAGAAAAAAAAAAGATGTTAAATATCAGCAAATGGATCTGATAAGCTGCAGACTATTTCTGCTGTCAGAGAATGACTGTGGGACAAAAACACATGTTCAGGATTTGACATCCCTTGGCATCTTGTAAATAGCCTGCATGAATCCACACCTTAAAACTGCCAACACAAGCAGAATTGTGCCCAAGTTTCTAGTAAGTTAAGCAAGCAAAGCAGAGACATGAAACGTGGTTGGACTGAATATAGAAACCTAAAGACCCCCAAAACTGACCTTGAGATTATTTTAGCAAAAGATCCTTTCTGAATATTTGAAGAGCTGGCCTGATTTTCTTTCCGAAAAGAACTCTGTAGTTTGTGTATGTGGGAGTGTGTGTAAGACTGTGAGTAATAAACACTTTAGGAGGGGGAAAAAAAGAATAAGAACTTCTCGTAGAAGAAGAAGAAGAAGAAGAAGGGGAAAAAGAATGGTTGAATAATGCAAAATAGACCTTTTTCTTTTTAAAGGTTTCATGCCTTGGAAGAAATGTGAAGTAATCCTTTGGCCTGGATTTTCAATGCTTCAACTCACTCCCTCACTGGAAGAAAAAGGTCTTTCCATGCAATTTGTGATTCAAAGGAGGTTTCTCCACTCTATGTTTGGAAATGTTTTCTCCTTCCTTTTTTCCCCCTTCCGCAGCCAAACAGGAGAAGAAAGAAAAAAAGAGACATTTCTGAAAAGGGAGGGGGATCCATTGAGGAAGGACTTTTCCACAGAGTCAGATTACAGGCTCTGCTCAGCACTGCAGAAGCCACCCCATCCCCAAGCCTCCCACCCCATCCCTGTACAATGCTTAGATGCATTCTAAGGATGTGTGTCTTCCTTTGTAGTATCTGCGACTGGCCACTGCCACAGGCAGAATATTGAACCTGCTGGACCCGTGGTCTGATCCGATAGGGTAAATCATATGCTCTTGTAATGCTGTGGATTATCAGGAATGACCTCAAACCTGGAGGATAATAGCAGCATTTTAAGGATTATCTTATAACCAGTAATAACATCTGTAGTCATGAAAGCTACAAGCTCCATTGTGGCATTAGAAATCACAGCCCAGCTGGGGCGGGTGGCAAAGTCATCCGACCAGCACCAATTCCAGAATCATTCTACCCATACAGCAAATCCGACGCTCATGTCTCCTTTGTGTAGGTAACCCATGTGTTTCCTCCATGTCTGCTTCACTCCACCAGCTGGTGCAGAAGTGGGGCAGGGCCATGACACCACTCCCAGCCCTGCCCAGCACTGATGATGAGGCTACCACTTCCCTGAGTTGGGCATTCAGGTAGCACAAGCACTGTGTTTATTGCTGCCCCATTATTGGGTGAGATGGGCCGGGGCAGGAGAAAAGAGGGAGGGCTCCATTTGAAACCTGGGTCTACGATAGAAATAATCAAAGGTCATGCTTCAGCAGCTAAACTGATCACTGTAGGGGTCAGGAAGGTGGTTCCCACAATTGGCCCGGATCATTATACTTTCCTCTTCCTCGGAAGGATCGGGGTTGTCCACAGTTGGAGGCAAGATACAAGACTTAATGGCTCAATCGTCTGATTGGGGATGATAAATCCTAGGTTTCTATAGGGAAACAGTGCATGCCCTTTTCTTTTTCCTTTCACATTTTTACCCATCATAGTGTCTCTTATTTCACTGTCTGCTCTCTGAGTCCCCAGGAGCCAAAGGAAACAGTGACCTATAGTTTCCGGTGCCACCCAGCCTGCTATAAAACTGCTCAGTGGGAAACTTAATTTGCAAAAAGGCGGCTTTTTGTTTTGTTGGCAAGCTATGGAAAAGGCCTGTTTCCTGGCATGAGAAATCGCCAGTCTTGGCTTCGAGTGTCCACTGACAATTCCCAGCATATGGTAAGAGAGGGAGCTTCCGCCTACCCCATCAGGTAAGTGCCATCTTCCTGACTACAGCAATGATCGATGTCATGCTTGGAGAGCACTGACTGCTGGGAAAGGAGCCAAGCAGCCAACTGGCCAATACAAGTGAAGGGGTCAGAATGGACAAGGCCTCTGGGTGAGGCAGCCTTGCTAGCACCAGGAACCAGGAAACGTGGTGTCTTAATGCACGATCAAGGGAGTTTTACTTTTGGCTGCATAATGATGTGTGAGAGGTTTATTTTGAGTCCTTTTAAAAGGTAAAATGGAGGTTTTTAGCATATGGATTTCAGCGCGTCGGGGGGGGGGGGGGGGGGGGGGGGGGGGAGATTCTTTTGTTTTCCTATCCCTTCCTTTCTCTTTTTGAGAGGATACCTGGATGTTATTTTTCATGGTAATAGCCCTGGCTATTGCCTAATAGAAAACCTGATCCAAATCTCATCGGAATCACTGGGAGCTTTTCCACTGACTTCACTGGACTTTGGATCAGGCTTGTGTGTGACGAAGCACCATGGAAGTTGCCCTTGATACAATCCTGTCCATGCACCTCTGTCCCAACTTGCTGTAACATCTTCTGTCATTCCAGGACGGGATCTTTGCTTGGATTTCTCCTCCCGTCAATCCACCAAGGGTGATTTGCTTGTTTATATTAACAGCATCAGTTTTTTACTCTGTTCTGAATGACATTTGCCATCGTTTGCCCTGTGCCAGTGGAAAATAGATCCAGTTGTGCCCGGGATCCAGTTGTAATGACACGCCTTATAAATGTGACCCTTCCTTGCACCCTGTGTTGGTCAACATTTCACTTAGGAATATGCATCCTCGGATGTTTTGCAGTTTGTTGACATGGCCAGATGGATGTACTGGGCTCGATTGGACAGCTCACATTTCCTGTAGGACATTCAAAATGACATGGCAACACACCTGCCACTGGGCAACCATGAACATGAATGCAGATTGTAAATCTCAGTGGAAACATCCCCTTTGTCTGGCTGAGTTAAGAACCACGCATTTTTTTGGTTTCTTTTATCAATTTGAAGTGAGTTTAGGACCAGGCACAATTGCTCAGAGGAGATGCACCGGGACTGCTCCCTCCATGTGCATCATCTGAAATGAAAAGAGAAGGCTAGTGCCATGCAGCACAGAGTGGGATGTGCACATTGGAGGGAGCAGGCTTCAGCATCCTAAATGATAGTGAAGGCAGCACTCTCTTCCCTTGCATTGGGGGCCAGATGCTTGGCCTGAGCTAAACCAGGCCATCTTCGGAAAAACCCCAGCTGGCGTAAAATCAGCATATCCAGACCCAGCTCCTAGACCCAGCGCAGGGGGTATGGAGCGGAAGGAGGCATGTTGCTGTGGGAGCAGAGTAAAATGCAGTGAACCTGGACCAGAAGAATGGAATGGTTAGAACAGCCCTGAGGCTGCTCTAATTTGTTCTGGGGGCTTGCCCAGCACCAGGCTAGCCTCAGAGCTGCCATCACATCTCCTTCACCCCAGGATGTGCTGTGAATGAACTTGGAGCAGCTGAGGGTTCAGGCTTAGGTTGCTCAGGGAGGATTGGTGCTACATAAGGCACATTTCCTACCCAAGCTTCCTATACAGACAAATGCCTTAAAGACACCATTTGGCCATTAGGACCAGATCCTCAGCTGTAAATCAGCATAGCTCCACGGAAATCATTAAAGTGTATGACTAACAGCCCAGGAGACTGAAGCCCTTACATTTTCTCTCACACTGGCCCCTCACTGTACCTGAGCCCTGACCTAGCAGGGCCACTCTAGGGGCAAGAGGGTCATTCATTCTCCGTGCTCACTCATGGCCTCTGGGCAGAGCATGCTAATCATTGCTAACTGGGATGGTGTTTATTAGAATTCCAGCAGAGCTGAGAGAGCACTAAGCCATTTCACAGAGGGGACCAAATGGCCATTAGTTGGTGAACGGTTTTGGTTAATACCAAACTGTGCTGAGCTGTGCTTATCCAAGTAGAGAAGCAGACTGTCAGTGGCTTCTTTTCTGCCCTAGATTGATTTCATAGGAGAACTGCCTCAACGCACTCTGCTTACGCGCCTGGTCCAATGCACATTACTGTCATTTCTGATGCCCTAAAAGCTGCTACCTTCCCCCTCCTGTGCTCTTAAGTACCACCACACATTTACGGGTGACGGGGCAAGGGGCACACGCTGAATCTTTCCGTGCCAAGAGTTGCAAACAGGCTATTTCCATCTCTGTAAGGGAAGAAAAATCTGATGTTCACTCTCTCGTTTTCTCTCAGAATTATATATATAAAGAAAGAAACATGAGGCATATTTTAACTCAATTTAGGGTTTCCTAATTGCCATATTGATAACCCTGGAACCAAAGTCCCTTATCTATAAGCCAACCTACACAATGTAAATGCAAGCTTTGCTCCCAACTATGCCACATAGCAATAGATTTTAAGTGTGATGTGGAGGGATTCCTTCTAGAACCCCATCTCCGTTTCCATTCCAAATTCTGGGTTTGCCAATCAAGGGACCAATGAGTGCTAGTTGTGACAGTGAGTATTCCATAAAATGCCCACTAGGACAGTGGTTCTCAAACTGGGGCCGCCACTTATGTAGTGAAAGCCCCTGGCGGGCCGGGCCGGTTTGTTTACCTGCCCCGTCCGCAGGTCCGGCCGATCGCGGCTGCCACTGGCCACGGTTCGCCGCTGCAGGCCAATGGGAGCTGCTGGAAGCGGCAGTCAGTACGTCCCTTGGCCTGCGCCACTTCCAGCAGCTCCCATTGGCCTGGAGCAGCGAACCGCGGCCAGTGGGAGCCACGATCGGCTGGACCTGCGGACGCGGCAGGTAAACAAACCGGGCCGGCCCGCCAGGGGTTTTCCCTACACAAGCGGCAGCCCCAGTTTGAGAACCACTGCACTAGGAGTAGGCTAAGTACATGAATTCTTATCACATACAATACCAAACAGCCATCCGATAGTAATGACTTTTGGGTACTATTGCCTAGAGCTGATTAAACAAAACAAAAAAAAACCCCAATCCTGGTGAACAAATATATTCATTAATGATTCGCTGGCTTTGTTCCACTGCAGTTTGTGAGGTCTTTTAATTCACCATGCATGAGTACTTTAATCACCACAGCCATTGGGTATTGAAGAAATTCAAGAAAGTTCCATGAACTTGTGCATGAATGATTATTAACCTGAATAGTCATACTGTAAAATGTATCATTCACTATTACCCATCATTCATTTTCCCGTTTAAAAAGGCTGTTGTCCAACCAGGGAACAGGAACAAATCCATATGATTTAGGTGACAAATCACACAGCACAAGACAATGAATAGCTAATAATTATTAGGAGTCAAAGTGATCAGTTTGGGAACAACCACATGCAGTGAAAATGATGCATCAGGAAATATAGTATAAATAGAGCTGGTCGGGAACTTTTTGGCAGACTGTTTTCCTGTTGAAAAATGATTAATCAAAATGGAAACCATTCACAGGAAAGGATCAGTCTCAACAAATTTCTCAACTAGAAAAAAAGTTGGAAAAAAAGGGTCAAATTATGGAAATTTTTCAAAATGAAAAAATCCAGATTCCCCTTTCATTTTGACATTTTGTTTTGAAATTTGAGACAATCATTTTCTTTTTAAATTTAAAATGGTCTAATTTAAATTAAACATTTTTAAATTATTGAAGCAACATGTTTTGACTGACCCAAACCAATTTTTTTTTCCAGTTTGTCGGTTAGCAAAAATATTTCAGATTTCCACATTTTGGCCCCATTTGGGAATGGGAATTTTTATTTTATTTTTTTTAAATCTCAAATACTTTCCTGGGACAGGGAAACTATTTCCGAACAGTTCTATCTATTAGTAACAAATCAAATGTTCTGAAATCGGGATCTGTTCAGAAACAGCTGGCAAACAGAAGAAAAGGATACATTTGCAATAAATATTCTTATTCACAATGAATAATTATAATAATATATGGAGCTATCCTATCTCCTAGAACTGGAAGGGACCTTGAAAGGTCATCAAGTCCAGCCCCCTTCCTTCACTAGCAGGACCAAGTACTGATTTTGCCCCAGATGGCCCCTTCAAGGATTGAACTCACAATCCTGGGTTTAGCAGGCCAATGCTCAAACCACTGAGCTATCCCTCCCCCTAACACATCTATTATGGAGCTGGTCAAATTCATTCTGGGGAGATTATATAAAGGAGAAGTTTCCATGTCCTATTAGCAAGCTCCTGAGCTCTCTTTTCCCCATAGTTCCCATTTTGTCACATGTTAGAGCTGGGGCAAATTTTGAGCACAGAACTCGGTGCCCATTTCCCTTCCTCAAAATGCTCTTCTTTGTGTTCATATTTCCTTCATGTTCCTAATTCTTTTTTTCCCCAAACATGGCAGTCCAGATGTTCCTGCTGCAAAGTGCAGATATCTCCTGTGAAGCAGGTACCTAGGAAAAGATCATCAAAGCACTCTTCTTTTTTTGCGCCCCCCTCTCCCCCCAGCGAGAGTAAAAATTAAGCAAGTCCAGGTGTTTTCACTTCAGAGGCGCCAATGGCAATAGCAGGTTCAGCGCTTGGAAGCTAACAAATTTGCTGTGTCACAACTGATAATCAACTCTAGTAAAAGAATGTCCAAATCAATTGAGCTTTAGCAAGGGCAAACTGACTGGACACAACCAGGCTCCCAGCAAAAGTAGGCCAAGCTTGATAAATTTGCCCTTATTATAGCTATTGATGTTTAAATTTCTTCAGGGATGTTGTTACATGGGTGCCTAGTGGTGACAGAGGTACGGTGACCTCCTTCGATCCTTAATCTACACCTGTTAGTTGGCTCCCTAGTTGCTTGTGAGTATACTCAAGCTTAAAGGTTAACAAAAGAAAAACAGGCCAAGTTTACGCGACTGCAGCAACGGATCAATGCAGAGTAAATAACCTTCTCTGTCTTATTTCCCCAAGCATTATTGATCCAAGTTCTTTGTTCTTTGTCATGTTTCTGTCTTCTAATCCCAGGGGACACTAAACGATCGGCTCATATTGGACATGTTAACTGGCACATTATGACAGCTACCATTTTGTCACTCAGTGTGGTGCTATATATAAAGAACCCTCAGTTCAGGGCTTTCTGAGCTGTGCTCTCTGAAATGAGCCTCTGATCTTTGCTTTCTTCTTTCAGCTTCCTTTGTTCATTCACCCCCCCCAACCCTTCAGATATTTTATCCAGACGTCTGAAATGACAGTAAGGTTTTTTTTATTAAAGCTGGACAATAACCCAACAGTTAAAAATAATAGAATGATGCCTGAAGAGAACAGAGATGACAAATCTATTGTTAT
>NW_020703453.1:0-1311 GCF_002925995.2 Terrapene triunguis | reverse complement strand
TGCACTAACCACTCTGTGCAAAGGTTGCTTTAAGTCACCTTTATGCCTCCCCTCCCATCGCTGCTCTGTCACCTGCGTGAGTCCTGGTTTAAAGTAGAACAGCCTCGTGGCTGCTCTATTTTATGTCCATCTGCCAATGCCTCCATGGGGCAGTTCTGGCAACTGCCATGCCCTCTTTTCCCCAGATGCACACCTGCACGAGGGTGGTGTAGGAGCATTAAGATGGCTCTACGCCATCCAAGTATCCCCCTACACAAGGGAACTCTGTCACTGACCAGGTAAGCCGGTTTTAAAGCTGCTTGCACTGCCCAGAGGAGTGCAGAGCTGGGGATTGGGCTCTTTGTTGGGAAACATCAAGCCAGACCCAAAGCTCATTCATAAAAGTCAGTGGAAATGCATCCACCTTATTGACTTCAGTGGGGTTTGGATCAGATCTGCAGTCAGAACCCCTGGATATAGAGTAAAAAGAAAATATTTTAAGGCAGTTAAGTTGGAGAAAAGCCATTAGCAAGTTGCATGATCAGTTACCTCCTAGATATCTCACAGAGTCAGGTTCTGCAGCCCACTCACGAGGGGGAGGTGGGGATGGGATCTGGCCTAATCATATGTGTAATTCCGCAGCGTGACCTTTCTTATCAGCCCTGTTGTCAGACTGATTGCCCAGTGTTTGTCTTATAACAACAACAGACAGGCCCATACTGTTTCCCTTCTTAAATTATAGGAGTTTCACTGAGCTCTGTGATTTGGGCCATTACTGTTACAGGCATCAATCAGACTTTGCCACTTTCTCTGTGAACCCTAATGTACATGGCTTCCTTCCTTCCGTGTGATCCTACACAGGCCCAGTGTGCGTTCACAACACTGCAATTCCAGGAGGCAGACAGGACAGCGGGGTGGCTCAGAGATCTGGTGTTGTATGCATGCCTGTGAAAGCAGAATTTGCCCCTAAATTCCTGTTTTTCCAGGACTGGGACTTGGGAGACCTGGACTGTAGTGAGCCGGTGTGGCTCCCTGCCACCCGGGAGGGGGAAGAGCCCATCTGGAGGCCGGAGTGGGCGGAGGTAGGGAGCTCAGAGCCTGCCCCCCAGAGGGTCAGGCGGCAACCCGGAAGTATAAAAACTTGCCCTCAGAGCTCAGTAAGGCCCCAGCCGCCGGAGAGACCAGACGTCTCCAGCCTAGCTCGTGGCTGGGAAAACTCTGCTGCCCAGGGCGGCCGCCAGGAGCCGCCGGGCCTGCCCTGCGCCCGCTACCCAGAGGAGCTGCTGGACCTGCCCTGCGCCCGCTATCCGGAGGAGCTGCCGGACCTGCCCT
>NW_020703452.1:0-1297 GCF_002925995.2 Terrapene triunguis | reverse complement strand
TGCACTAACCACTCTGTGCAAAGGTTGCTTTAAGTCACCTTTATGCCGCCCCTCCCATCGCTGCTCTGTCACCTGCGTGAGCCCTGGTTTAAAGTAGAACAGCCTCGTGGCTGCTCTATTTTATGTCCATCTGCCAATGCCTCCATGGGGCAGTTCTGGCAACTGCCATGCCCTCTTTTCCCCAGATGCACACCTGCACGAGGGTGATGTAGGAGCATTAAGATGGCTCTACGCCACCCAAGTATCCCCCTACACAAGGGAACTCTGTCACTGACCAGGTAAGCCGGTTTTAAAGCTGCTTGCACTGCCCAGAGGAGTGCAGAGCTGGGGATTGGGCTCTTTGTTGGGAAACATCAAGCCAGACCCAAAGCTCATTCATAAAAGTCAGTGGAAATGCATCCACCTTATTGACTTCAGTGGGGTTTGGATCAGATCTGCAGTCAGAACCCCTGGATACAGAGTAAAAAGAAAATATTTTAAGGCAGTTAAGTTGGCGAAAAGCCATTAGCAAGTTGCATGATCAGTTACCTCCTAGGTATCTCACAGAGTCAGGTTCTGCAGCCCACTCACGAGGGGGAGGTGGGGATGGGATCTGGCCTAATCATATGTGTAATTCCGCAGCGTGACCTTTCTTATCAGCCCTGTTGTCAGACTGATTACCCAGTGTTTGTCTTATAACAGCAACAGACAGGCCCATACTGTTTCCCTTCTTAAATTATAGGAGTTTCACTGAGCTCTATGATTTGGGCCATTACTGTTACAGGCATCAGTCAGACCTTGCCACTTTCTCTGTGAACCCTAATGTACATGGCTTCCTTCCTTCCGTGTGATCCTACACAGGCCCAGCGTGCGTTCACAACACTGCAATTCCAGGAGGCAGACAGGACAGTGGGGTGGCTCAGAGATCTGGTGTTGTATGCATGCCTGTGAAAGCAGAATTTGCCCCTAAATTCCTATTTTTCCAGGACTGGGACTTGGGAGACCTGGACTGTAGTGAGCCGGTGTGGCTCCCTGCCGCCCCGGAGGGGGAAGAGCCCGTCCGGAGGCCGGAGTGGGCGGAGGTAGGGAGCTCAGAGCCTGCCCCCCAGAGGGTCAGGCGGCAACCCGGAAGTATAAAAACTTGCCCTCAGAGCTCAGTAAGGCCCCAGCCACCGGAGAGACCAGACATCTCCAGCCTAGCTCGTGGCTGGGAAAACTCTGCTGCCAAGGGCGGCCGCCAGGAGCCGCCGGGCCTGCCCTGCGCCCGCTACCCGGAGGAGCTGCCGGACCTGCCCTGCGCCCGCTATCCGGAGGAGCT
>NW_020703451.1:0-4588 GCF_002925995.2 Terrapene triunguis | reverse complement strand
CAGACCATCCTAACAACTCCTCTCCAGGTACCACTTCCCATCCCAGGAAATTCCCCACCTACAAGGCAGGCGATGATACTGAGGCCTTCTTAGAAAATTTTGAAAGGGCCTGCCTTGGATACAGCATCCCTCCACCCCAGTACATGGTAGAGCTGAGACCGCAGCTCAGTGGACCCTTAGCAGAGGTGGCGGCTGAAATGCCTAAGGAACACATGAACAGTTATGAACTTTTTAAAAACAAGGCCAGACTCAGAATGGGGCTAACACCCGAGCATGCCCGTCGGCGGTTCAGAGCCCTAAGGTGGAAACCAGATGTGTCATTTACCCGGCATGCCTACCACATTGACAAAAATTGTGATGCCTGGGTATCAGGAGCAAATGTTAAATCTCTGGAAGATCTGCTTTCCCTAGTAAAAATGGAGCAGTTTTTAGAGGGTGTTCCTGAGGAAATAGAAAGGTACATCCTAGATGGGAAGCCCAAAACTGTAACCGAGGCGGGGGAGATTGGAGCCAAATGGGTGGAGGTGACAGAAAAGAAAAAAGCTAGTAGCAGTTGGAGCGAATATCAGAAGGGGCAAGCCGAAACAAAACCTTACCACCGGGGACAACCCAAGGCCCCACCCACATCCCAAGGGAAACCCCAGACGCCTTCTCACCCCACCACACCAGTCTCCATCAACCAACATCGCCCCGGTGATACCTTAGCAGGGCGATGTTTTAAATATAATGAACTGGGGCATATAAAGGCTCACTGCCCCAAGAACCCTAACCGATTACAGTTCATTACACCCCAATCACACCAAAGATCCCCAGACCCAGATGCCTCTCTCATACCCTCGGAGCGAAGGGAAACCTTGAGAGTGGGCGGAAAGAAGGTTATCGCTTGGAGGGACACTGGGGCACAAGTGTCAACTATCCACCAATCCCTAGTGGACCCCAAACTCATCAACCCGGAGGCTACAGTGACAATTCAACCCTTCGTGTCACAGTCTGTAACCTTGCCTACAGCCCAGTTGCATGTCCAGTACAAGGGCTGGGCAGGAATGTGGACTTTTGCAGTCTATGACAATTATCCCATCCCCATGCTGCTGGGGGAAGACTTGGCCAACCATGTGAAGCTAGCCAAGAGGGTGGGAATAGTCACCCGCAGCCAGGCTAAGCAAGCTTTCACCCCCATCCCTGTTCCTGAGCCGTCCACCAGGGCCCCGTCTGTGTTACCGGAGACCCAAACACAGGTGGTGGAACCGGATCCCCTGCCAACGACTGCAACAGCCGTAGTGGATCCAATCCCAGAGACCCAGCCAAAGCCAGTCCCGGAACCGGAACTGGCAACGCAACCAGCACCAGAACCATTGCCGGCACTGAGTCCAGCGCTTGCAAACCCGTCTACAACTCCAATGCCAGAGGGCACCAGCGAGCCTGAACTGGCGGAAGCAGCAGATAACCCTACCCAAGAGGCTCAGCCAGAGCCTGAGATACCACATAGTGCACCAGCGGACAGCGGTTCACAGTCAATGGAAAAAGCCCCAGCACCTGCATCGCTTCCAGAGGGACCAAGCCCTAGTCCACAGTCCAAGGAGGAACTGATGTCTCCAGCATCAAGGGAACAGTTCCAGGCCGAGCAGGAAGCAGATGACAGCCTTCAGAAAGCTTGGGCGGCGGCACGGAGCACCCCACCGCCTCTCAGCTCTTCTAACCGATCCCGGTTTGTTGTAGAACAAGGACTTTTATACAAGGAGACTCTTTCTGGTGGGCACCAGGAAGACTGACATCCTCAAAGACAGTTGGTAGTTCCCACTAAGTATCGGGTAAAGCTCTTGAGCTTAGCCCATGATCATCCCAGTGGCCATTCTGGGGTGAACAGAACCAAAGACCGGTTGGGGAAGTCCTTCCACTGGGAGGGAATGGGCAAGGACGTTGCTAATTATGTCCGGTCTTGTGAGGTGTGCCAACGAGTGGGAAAGCCCCAAGACCAGGTTAAAGCCCCTCTCCAGCCACTACCCATAATTGAGGTCCCATTTCAGCGAGTAGCTGTGGATATTCTGGGTCCTTTCCCAAAGAAGACACCCAGAGGAAAGCAGTACGTACTGACTTTCATGGATTTTGCTACCCGATGGCCGGAAGCTGTACCCTTAAGCAACACCAAGACTAAAAGTGTGTGCCAGGCATTAGCAGACATTTTTGCCAGGGTAGGTTGGCCCTCCGACATCCTTACAGATTCGGGAACTAATTTCCTGGCAGGGAACATGAAAACCCTGTGGGAAGCTCATGGGGTGAATCACTTGGTTGCCACCCCTCATCACCATCAAACCAATGGTCTGGTGGAGAGGTTTAATGGAACTTTGGGGGCCATGATACGTAAATTCGTAAATGAACACTCCAATGATTGGGACCTAGTGTTGCAGCAGTTGCTTTTTGCCTACAGGGCTGTACCACATCCCAGTTTAGGGTTTTCACCATTTGAACTTGTGTATGGCCGCGAGGTTAAGGGGCCATTACAGTTGGTGAAGCAGCAATGGGAGGGGTTTACGCCTTCTCCAGGAACTAACATTCTAGACTTTGTAAGCAACCTACAAAACACCCTCCGACACTCTTTAGCCCTTGCTAAAGAAAACCTAAAGGATGCTCAGGAAGAGCAAAAGGCCTGGTATGATAAACATTCCAGAGAACGGTCCTTCAAAGTAGGAGACCAAGTCATGGTCTTAAAGGCGCTCCAGGCCCATAAAATGGAAGCGTCGTGGGAAGGACCATTCACGGTCCAGGAGCGCCTAGGAGCTGTTAACTATCTCATAGCCTCCCCCACCTCCAACATAAAGCCTAAGGTATACCATGTTAATTCTCTTAAGCCCTTTTATTCCAGAGGATTAAACGTTTGCCAGTTTACAGCCCAGGAAACAGATGACGCGGAGTGGCCTGCAGGTGTCTACTACGAAGGAACAAGGAATGGTGGCGTGGAAGAGGTGAACCTCTCCACGACCCTGGGACGTCTGCAGCGACAGCAGATCAAGGAGCTGTGCACAAGCTTTGCACCGATTTTCTCAGCCACTCCAGGACGGACCGAACGGGCATACCACTCCATTGACACAGGTAATGCTCACCCAATTAGAACCCCACCCTACCGGGAGTCACCTCATGCCCAAGCGGCTATACAAAGGGAGATCCAGGACATGCTACAGATGGGTATAATCCGCCCCTCTAACAGTGCATGGGCATCTCCAGTGGTTCTAGTTCCCAAACCAGATGGGGAAATACGCTTTTGCGTGGACTACCGTAAGCTAAATGCTGTAACTCGTCCTGACAACTATCCAATGCCACGCACAGATGAGCTATTGGAAAAATTGGGACATGCCCAATTCATCTCTACTTTAGACTTAACCAAAGGGTACTGGCAAGTACCACTAGATGAACCCGCTAAGGAAAGGTCAGCCTTCGTCACCCAGGCAGGGGTGTACGAATTCAATGTACTCCCTTTCGGGTTGCGAAATGCACCCGCCACCTTCCAAAGACTTGTAGATGGTCTCTTAGCGGGATTGGGAGAATCTGCAGTTGCCTACCTCGATGATGTGGCCATTTTTTCTGATTCATGGACAGAACACCTGGAGCACCTGGGAAAAGTCTTCGAGCGCATCCGACAGGCAGGACTAACTGTTAAGGCTAAAAAGTGTCAAATAGGCCAAAACAGAGTGACGTACCTGGGGCACCAGGTGGGTCAAGGAACTATAAATCCCCTACAGGCCAAAGTGGATGCTATCCAAAAGTGGCCGGTTCCAAAGTCAAAGAAACAGGTCCAATCCTTCTTAGGCTTGGCCGGATATTATAGGCGATTTGTACCACACTACAGCCAAATCGCCGCCCCGCTGACAGACCTAACCAGAAAGAAACAGCCAAATGCAGTTCAGTGGACTGATGAGTGTCAAAAGGCCTTTAACCAGCTTAAGGCAACACTCATGTCTGACCCTGTACTAAGGGCCCCAGACTTTGACAAACCGTTCCTAGTAACCACAGATGCTTCCGAGAGAGGCGTGGGAGCAGTTTTAATGCAGGAAGGACCGGATCAAGAATTCCATCCTGTCGTGTTTCTCAGCAAGAAACTGTCTGAGAGGGAAAGCCACTGGTCAATCAGCGAAAAGGAATGCTACGCCATTGTGTACGCGCTGGAAAAGCTACGCCCATATGTTTGGGGACGGCGTTTCCAACTACAAACAGACCATGCTGCGCTACAGTGGCTTCATACCGCCAAGGGAAATAACAAAAAACTTCTTCGGTGGAGTTTAGCTCTCCAAGATTTTGATTTTGAAATACAACACATTTCGGGAGCTTCTAACAAAGTGGCTGATGCACTCTCCCGGGAAAGTTTCCCAGAGTTAACTGGTTAACAATTGTTCTTGGAATGAAACATATTGTTAGTTTTTATATAATCAGTAGTATGTCTAAAGGTACATGTGTCTTATTAACTCTGTTTTCTCCTAGAACTCCAGGAAGAAATCACAGCCAGTGTGGAACCGAACGTCCAACACTATCTGTGATTTGGGGGGCGTGTCATAACTATGAAGGGAAGGGTAACAGCTCTCTGTGTACAGAGACTCCA
>NW_020703450.1:0-1191 GCF_002925995.2 Terrapene triunguis | reverse complement strand
GGTGTGACAGTGTACCCCATAAGGCTTTATGGGGAGGGGGTGCTTATAAATGTATGTATGACATAACTGGAATATGTTTGGTGCTGCCTGTGCCAGGTAACATATCTCCGTAAAGGTTATGGTCTACTATATCTATTCATCCTATTTGTACATATATATATCATTTTCTACTTGAGGTTAAGAATATGGGCTGTATGCTTGCTTGGTTTCTAAGTAAGCTTTGGGAGGCATTTGGTCAGCTTCCTTAGGAAGGAATTCGCCAGGTTAAGTACCTGATCAGGGAACAATGCATCTTGGAATGCTCCAATCCACATAAGAAGTCTTCCTGGAGACATGCAAGATTCCATGTGGGCAATGGCTTCAGCCTGTAAAGACTGAGTCATGCAGGGACATGTGACTTGCCCAGGTAACTCCAGAACTCCATCTTGGAGCTGGACTTTGCATAGGAGGGAAGAGGGGGGTCTCCTCCCACAAGAGAGAGTCTATTTAACCCTGGGGGAGACCCCTCCATTTTGTCTTCAGCTGGCTAAAGAAAGAGCCTCTCCACCCCCCCAGGATGCTTGAAGGAAACTGAAACGAAAGACAGTAACTACAGGGGTTGTGAGAGATTGCTGGACCCAGGCTAAAGGGAGATTAGCCTGTAAAAGGGAGCATGCTGGAACTGGTGAGGAACTTATCTGTATTTAGTTTGATTAGGCATAGATTTGCGCATTTTATTTTATTTTGCTTGTGACTTACTTTGTTCTGTCTGTTACTACTTGGAACCACTTAAATCCTACTGTCTGTATTTAATAAAATCACTTTTTATTTAGTAATTTACTCAGAGTATGTATTAATACCTGGGGGAGCAAACAACTGTGCATATCTCTCTATCTGTGTTATAGAGGGCGAACAATTTATGAGTTTGCCCTGCATAAACTTTATGCAGGGTAAAACGGATTTATCTGGGTTTAGACCCCATTGGGAGTTGGGCATCTGAGTGCTAAAGACAAGCACACTCCTGTGAGCTGTTTTTGGGTAAACCTGCAGTTTTGGGACAAGTGATTCAGACCCTGAGTCTGTGTTGGAGCCAGACAGGAGTGGCTGGCTCAGCAAGACAGGGGGCTGGAGCCCTAAGCTGGCAGGGAAAACAGAAGCAGGGGTAGTCTTGGCACATCGGGTGGCAGCTCCCAAGGGGGTTTCTGTGATCCA
>NW_020703449.1:923-3573 GCF_002925995.2 Terrapene triunguis | reverse complement strand
GTCTTGGCACATCGGGTGGCAGCTCCCAAGGGGGTTTCTGTGATCCAACCCGTCACAGTGGCGTAGTCGAGCAGGATCTGTGCACAGCTGATTGCTTTGAGATACTGGTAGTGATTTTAAGTGAGTTTTAAGTGTGGTGGCTGGAGAACAGACAAAGTGGTTACTGGTTTGTTATTTTCTGTTTGCTTATTTCGGGAAAGGGAAGTAGGGACAGAAAAGGAAGCAAAATAAGTAAGGCGGAAGATCAGAAGAAAGCAGGAAAATGAGTACTAGTGACCTCAGTTTCAGTGAACTGCAGAGGGGTTGTAGCCCAGCACAAGAAAGCAGGACAATGAGTACTAGTGACGCTGCTAACAAACTAAAGCTGGCCAGGCTGGAAGCAAAAGAGAGAGAAAATGAACATAAGAGACGGCTGGAACTAAGACAATTAGAAATTAGTGCCAGGGAGGCAGAACATGCAAGGGAAGAGGCTGCCCACAAGAGAGCTATGGAGGCAGAGGCAGCTGCCCACAAGAGAGCTATGGAGGTGGAGGCAGCGAGGGAGCGAGCGGAGGCAGCGAGGGCGGAGGCAGAGGCAGCTGCCCAGGAGAGGGCTATGGAGGCCCAGAGGGAGGCCCAGAAACATGAACTGACTGTTATGGAGTCGAGGAGACAAAACCCTCCACCTGCTGGCTCCACTTCCCCAAAAATCCACAAATGGGAGCGACTATGTCCACAGTATGACGAGTCCGGCGATATCGCCAAATATTTCATCACCTTTGAGAGACTCTGCACCCTCCATGCCATCCCTGAAGATCAGAAGATGACCACATTGATAGCAAAATTGACTGGCAGGGCTCTGGACATATTCAATAAGATGCCTATTGATGATGCTTCAAACTATGGTAAATTTAAGGAACTGGTTTTGAAACAGTTTCAGGTTACACCTGAAACCTACAGGGTTAAATTCAGGACCCTTAAGAGGGGATCTGGATTAAGTAATGTGGCTTATGCCAATGAAATGAGAGATTTGGTAGATAAATGGGTGCGGGGGAGAGGCATTACCAGCTTTGAAGGGATGTGTGATCTGGTTACTCAGGAACACTTCCTGAGTATGTGCAGTGATGAGGTAAAACAGTATTTGTGGGACAAAAAGGTAAATGCAGTGCGTGAATTAGCTGAGTATGCTGACTCTTATGAACAAGCACAAGCTGCGATCAAACATAAACCACTGGTGGAGGGGTATAAGGTTGGGGGAAAGCAGAATCACCGTTTTACCCCTGGGTATGGGAAAAAGGAGGCTGGGCGGTCACCTCCCCATTCCCCTGGTACTCGTCCCAAATTTCCTGTGCAAGCAGAGGAGCCCAAGAGGTGCTATCATTGTAAGTCCCCTGAGCACCTGAGGAATAAGTGTCCCTTGCTGAGTGGTAGCAGGCAACAAGTAACACATGAAGCTGGGGCTTCTCAGAGCCAGGCTGTGGCCTCTTTCCACACAGGATTTGTAAAGCTTGCTTCCACACAACCAAGCAATGAGCATATGCATGCTGTTAGATTAAATGGTCAAATGCTTCTTGGATTAAGGGACACGGGTGCTGAGATTTCTGTGGTCAGGAGGGACCTGATCCAGGAAAAGGATTTGTTGCCAGGTAAAATGGCAGAATTAGAGCTGGTAGGGGGTTACAAAGTCCTTGCACCTTTAGCTAAAGTACACATGCAAACTCAGGATTTGCAGGCTGAGCTGACTGTTGCAACGGTGGCACACAATTTTGCACCGTTTCTACTGGGAAATGATTTCTTTAGTGTGGCAGAATCTGTCCCAGGGTTGGTTAGCAGTGAGAAGGAATCTTGTGCTAAAAGCCCCAGAGGGGGGGGTGAAGTCACAGCAACTGCTGGGGGAATAGGAGAGTGTCTCTTAGATTCCTCTGCAGCAGTAAAGGATGCAGCTTCGGGGGCAGGGCTGGTTGTGGCCGGTTCCTATGGCCCCGGGGCTCCAGGGAAGTTCAAAAAGGAGGAGCTGGATAAAGCTAGCTCCTGTCCCGTAATCATCTCCCCGGGGGAGGGGGATGTACCACCTTGTAGCAAGGAGGCCACCACAGCTGCTGACTGCCAGAAAGTTGCAGGTCAGCAGGGGGCTGGGCCTGCCCTGGGGTGCACAGAGGCGTGTGTCCCAAAGGTGGAAGTTGGGGTCCTGGGGACCGCTGTGGTGGGAACAGGCCCCAAGGACTCTGTAGCTGGGTGCCAGCCCAACCCGAGTGAAAGGGGAGGGATTTTGCTGGCCAGTAAGAGGTCCGTCGTGGCTGGTAGCTGCGAGTCCGCAGCTGGGGCAGGATCACCTTCCCTTTTGGGGGACACGAGAGTGTCGGACCCAGAGGGGAAGCCCAAATGGAAGGTCAGGGGGGGCTAGAGAGTCCACCCACCTTTTGTAGGGAGGGGCTTTCCCAGGAGGAGGGTGAAAAGTCTGCATTCAAAAGGCCAGTCCCCTCTCCCGTGGATCAGGTTTTAAGGGAAACCTGGGGGTCAGGTCTCCGGGATGAGGGGGTCCATCCAGCTGACCCTTTGGAAACAGAAAGTGGGGTGTCCAATGGGGTCCAGAGCACCCCAGGGAAAGATCTTGTTCTTGCTACACTTGCAAGAGATAAAACTCTCTCTCCAAGACGGGGGGGGGGGGAAA
>NW_020703449.1:0-823 GCF_002925995.2 Terrapene triunguis | reverse complement strand
GGGGGGGGGGGGAAATCTCTGCATGGGAGAAACTTCACAAGGGAGTGGGGTCCAGCCCAGAGAAACTCCAGAGGGAGGGGCCGAGGGCAAGCATGGTCGTAGTACACCCTTTCCCGGCCAAAGACCTGAGCACATGCCCGAACTAGAAGTCTTCCCCAAAGAGGCAGAAGAATCTGCGTCAGAGTGTCTACCAGAGGGCACAGAGAACTGGAAAAATGCAATAGGGGCTAAACAAGTCAAATTGAGTAAACAAAGCCGGTCCACCGTAGATTTGCTGTTAACCTTATGTCTTTTGCTAATTCACCTATGGGATAAAATAAAAGAATTCACACTAGTGGTAAACGCTTTAAAGACGTGGAACATACCTAATTTGTGGAAGAAGCTGTTATACATGCTGGGGATGGTAACAAGACAGCCCCACCAGCATGTTACTTTACAGCCCATACCTGTAAAAAGCAGCAAAAGCATAACAGGCCCATGCTGCCATGTAGAAGGGGAAACTGAGGCACACCGCCTCATGGCATTGGTGGCTAAATGCCAAGACACCTCCACTTTAACGGATATTGCTGCCTGCATTCTGTTAGCAATACTACATCCCTACCTGTTTGCAAGCATCTGGGGACCAGGAACCCCAAAACGGGCTAGAACCCCTAGGAGTGACATCATATGGTTTCAAGGTACTGAAAGGGACTGTAACCAAAAACAAACAGAAATTTTACTGGTACTGCCTCCGCCATGGACAGTGTCCAAGTCTCTGGCAGTAAGTTCAGGGGGAGGGTGTGACAGTGTACCCCATAAGGCTTTATGGGGAGGGGGTGCTTAT
>NW_020703448.1:0-1480 GCF_002925995.2 Terrapene triunguis | reverse complement strand
AAGTCAGGGCAGGGCAATGGTGAGTCAGGTGCTCAGGCCCTCAGGCAAGGGCTGAGCAATAATAGCATACAGTGAGCCCAGGCCCTAGGTCCGAAGGACTGGGAGAGGCTGCCACCCATGAGTTGGGTGGCAGGGGGGACGCAGGCCCTCCCATTACACTGCCTCCCAGCCCGGGGCCCTAGCAGCGGCAGAGGACCTGCTGCTGTGTCAGTGGGGATCCTGGTTGCAACACACTGACATGGGTTCTGACAGTGGCGCAGCCAGACTTGAGGTACCTGGGTCAGGGTGGTGTCCTCAGGGGGGGTCCAGCACCATGGGTTCCTTGGGTTAGCCGGCGCAGGGCAGGCTTGGCAACTCCGGGTAGCTGGCCTGGGGCAGGCCCGGCCAGCCCTTGGGTCCGCTGCAGGTTGCTGAGGTTTCCCAACTGGGAGGTAGGCTGGAGACATCTAGCCTCCCCAGCGGCTGCCCTCGCAGTGAGCTCTGGGGTTGGGCCTTTAGACTTCCTGTGCCATGCCTAACCCTCTGGTGTCCAGAGAGGCTCGTCTCTCTCTGGGGCAGCGGAGACCCACATTGCCTCACTACATTTATATAGTTATATAATGACAATATTTGGTTGATATTTTACTCAGTGTTACAAACTAACTTTATCCATAGCATACTTAGTTATGTATTAACACAACTGCAATAATTAAACAAAAAGAAATACCATGTTCTTGTGGAGTGAGTGAAAGTGATGGGGGGAAAAAATACAGAAACAAATGATTTTGCACATCTCACTTTTTTTTACTAATGAGTTTAATAACAGTGTAACAAGAGAACTGGTACAAGACAAAGGAACTTTATTTCCTAGTCCCAATTATCTATCTATGTATCAGAGTTCCTGGCAAAGGAGGAGTCTGTTTCTAATGACATGACTGATTACTATTACAACAGCCATATCTGAAATTGAATAAAGACTGCCCAGGATTCTTACATAGTTACTGTCTTGCCAGAGTGTAAATCTGTCAGTTGTGTACATGTACTATGTACATGTCAAGGTTTTCCTGTTGAAAATACCTGAGACTAACAAAATGGCTTAACTAGGGTAGTTCACTGAAGTGTGACACTCAGCTTTCTGCTGCGGGGAGCTGTCTCAAAATTAATTAGTTTGCACTTTGGTGGAGTATGGTGCCCTCATGCCAACTGCATATGGACTAGTAGTGTCTACTGTATGCTTGTACAGCACAGCATGGCAAAACGCAAGCAGAAGTCAAGAAAGCACACAGATGCACACAGTTTGTCACTCCAGAATTGGGTAGGTGCATTATAGTTGGGAGTTTCCCCTATGAAGTGTTAGGGATTCGCAATAGCCAGACAGGAGACCACATAAGACATGAATGAAGGATGGGGTGACTCATTATGGCAAGCTCTATGTTCCTGTATCTTACAAGTGGATTTGGCATTATCTAAACCAGGGGTAGGCAACCTGCGGCACGCGAGC
>NW_020703447.1:0-1465 GCF_002925995.2 Terrapene triunguis | reverse complement strand
AATGGTGAGTCAGGTGCTCAGGCCCTCAGGCAGGGGATGAGCAATAATAGCATACAGTGAGCCCAGGCCCTAGGTCCAAAGGCCTGGGAGAGGCTGCCACCCATGAGTTGGGTGGCAGGGGGGACGCAGGCCCTCCCATTACACTGCCTCCCAGCCCGGGGCCTTAGCAGCGGCAGAGGACCTGCTGCTGTGTCAGTGGGGATCCTGGTTGCAACACACTGACATGGGTTCTGACAGTGGCGCAGCCAGACTTGAGGTACCTGGGTCAGGGTGGTGTCCTCAGGGGGGGTCCAGCACCATGGGTTCCTTGGGTTAGCCGGCGCAGGGCAGGCTTGGCAACTCCGCGTAGCTGGCCTGGGGCAGGCCTGGCCAGCCCTTGGGTCCGCTGCAGGTTGCTGAGGTTTCCCAACTGGGAGGTAGGCTGGAGAAATCTAGCCTCCCCAGTGGCTGCCCTCGCAGTGAGCTCTGGGGTTGGGCCTTTAGACTTCCTGTGCCATGCCTAACCCTCTGGTGTCCAGAGAGGCTCGTCTCTCTCTGGGGCAGCGGAGACCCACACTGCCTCACTACATTTATATAGTTATATAATGACAATATTTGGTTGATATTTTACTCAGTGTTACAAACTAACTTTATCCATAGCATACTTAGTTATGTATTAACACAATTGCAATAATTAAACAAAAAGAAATGCCATGTTCTTGTGGAGTGAGTGAAAGTGATGGGGGAAAAAAATACAGAAACAAATGATTTTGCACATCTCACTTTTTTTTACTGATGAGTTTAATAACAGTGTAACAAGAGAACTGGTACAAGACAAAGGAACTTTATTTCCTAGTCCCAATTATCTATCTATGTATCAGAGTTCCTGGCAAAGGAGGAGTCTGTTTCTAATGACATGACTGATTAGTATTACAACAGCCATATCTGAAATTGAATAAAGACTGCCCAGGATTCTTACATAGTTACTGTCTTGCCAGAGTGTAAATCTGTCAGTTGTGTACATGTACTATGTACATGTCAAGGTTTTCCTGTTGAAAATACTTGAGACTAACAAAATGGCTTAACTAGGGTAGTTCACTGAAGTGTGACATTCAGCTTTCTGCTGCGGGGAGCTGTCTCAAAATTAATTAGTTTGCACTTTGGTGGAGTATGGTGCCCTCATGCCAACTGCATATGGACTAGTAGTGTCTACTGTATGCTTGTACAGCACAGCATGGCAAAACGCAAGCAGAAGTCAAGAAAGCACACAGATGCACACAGTTTGTCACTCCAGAATTGGGTAGGTGCATTATAGTTGGGAGTTTCCCCTATGAAGTGTTAGGGATTCGCAATAGCCAGACAGGAGACCACATAAGACATGAATGAAGGATCGGGTGACTCATTATGGCAAGCTCTATGTTCCTGTATCTTACAAGTGAATTTGGCATTATCTAAACCAGGGGTAGGCAACCTGCGGCACGCGAGC
>NW_020703446.1:0-1619 GCF_002925995.2 Terrapene triunguis | reverse complement strand
GAACTCGATAAATACTAAGGCAAGGGCCTTGCTAATATCATATAGTACAGTGGTTCCCAAACTTCAACAACCTGTGAACCCCTTTCACTAAAATGTCAAGTCTCGCGAACCCCCTCCTAAAAATGAATATTTCCAGGGATTTTCTTCTTTATCTGAGTATAAATTATAAAAGCAGTGATCTGGGAGATATAAAATTTGTTTTTATGACATGCTTATTGCACACTATTTATTATTAATTATTATTTATCATAACAGTATTTTTATTACATTATGAAAATGGCAACACTCTTCCAAGATCTCACTTTCGTAGCTTGTATCACTTTGAATAAGCCTGTTATAAGACAAGGCTCCTATGTTTCATCAAGGAGTATCAGATGTGAAACAGCATGAACGTATTTAAGAAGCCAATTCAAAGAGTTCCTCCTACACAAGCATTCAGGTCTCGAGCAGTCCAGGCAAACAACGCACATTACAACAAAGCTTAAACTTGTTCTTCATGATAATTAAAAAAAAAATAATACTAGCTGCCTATTTAATTTTAAAAACAGCAAAAAATATCCACCTCCCTTTCCATTTCTTATAAGGAGTCTTGAAGTTTAAATCTCCTCCGTGTGATAGATCTACTTGCTTTGATCTGCTTAGCTCTTGGAAGTCCAGGGGCTCCGGGTTGCTGGCCAGCTCTGTCCGCCATTAGGGAATTTTTTCCTGAGAACCCCCTGTAACCCTTCGCGAACCCCCAGGGGTTCACGAACCCCAGTTTGGGAACCACTGATATAGTATATATGAAATTATAGCAAAGGATACAATTCAAGGACCAAAGAAAGTTCACTTTGTAGGACTCATGAATGAAATTGTTTTTAGTTATCCTGTACCATTGTAACTTCTGTTCACCATTTCATTACACTTGCCATTTTGCCTACATTGTAACTTTCATTACACTTGCCATTTTGCCTACATTGTAACTTCTATGCCATATTGTAATTCAAACCCCATTTTAAAATGCTTACTCCATTTTGTAAGGACTTGCTGCAACCTTCATTGTTGCAAACCTTGCTGTAATTTTAATGGTCTAGTTGAGATGTGTGAATGAGGGATGCATGGGTGATAGAATCAACCTCCAGCACCAGCCAGTCCTGATGAAATAAAGTTCAAATACCAACGGCTAAAGAACTAGACAACAGCCCTAACTCAAGCAAGAAGCATCCACCCTAAAAAGAAACAACAGAAGGAAGATCAAAGCCAGGTCCCAGGCTGACAGTCACGCCTGCAATTGACGGGTGATCAAGCACCAAACCCAGAGGCGGCGTGACACAGCAAGACCTAGGAACTTTGAATCCAAACTAAACTCCTATAAAAAAGGAAGGGTGAGATGAGAGACTTTGGGTAACGTTCTGCTATCAACATCAAGGAGCATCGGTGCGCGCCCGACAGAGACCCGGCTCCTCCTCGTGCTCAGCTTTCCTGGCCAGTTAGCTGTCATGAGCTACGATCCCAAGCTGCGAACTCAAACTACAATCAGGACTGGTAACTATCCAGCAGCTGCAGAACATTTTGGTGTGTGTGTGTGTGTGTGTGTGTGTGTGTGTGTGAGAGTGTATGTGTATAAGCATTAAGGTATT
>NW_020703445.1:0-1346 GCF_002925995.2 Terrapene triunguis | reverse complement strand
TTCAATTAGTGTAATGACCCAACCATTCCCAGTCTCTGTTTAGACCTAAGTTAATTGTGTCTAATTTGCATATTAATTCGAGTTCAGCAGTCTCTCTTTGGAGTCTATTTTTGAAGTTTTTTTGTTGCAAAACTGACACCTTCAAGTCTGTCACTGAGTGATTAGAGAGGTTGAAGTGTTCTCCCACTGGTTTTTGAATGTTATGATTCCTGATGTCAGATTTGTGTCCATTTATTCTTTTGCGTAGAGACTGTCCGGTTTGGCCAATGTACATGGCAGAGGGGCATTGCTGGCACATGACGGCATATATCACGTTGGTAGATGTGCAGGTGAACGAGCCCCTGATGGTGTGGCTGATGTGGTTAGGGCCTATGATGGTGTCACTTGAATAGATATGTGGACAGAGCTGGCATCGGGCTTTGTTGCAAGGATAGGTTCCTGGGTTAGTGTTTAGGTGCTGGATTGACCGCACTAACGAATGACGTTCTCTGTTTAGTCACAGGACAAGAACAGCATGAGCAGCGGCAGTCAAAGTTTGCTCTAACCCCCTCCCTCCCACCTTTAAAGAGGTAGCTTTAGATAGTGCACTGGACTGGGAGTCAGGCAAGCTCTTGAAAGTACAGACCACTGGATTGGAAAACAACAAATGCAGTTTCCTCGTAGCTGTTTCAGGAGAACTCAGCAGAGAGAAAGCTGCTTTCTCTAAATGTAAGAGAGGACCTCATGCCCTCCACTTGGTACGCACCACAGCAAGGACTCTGCAGTGTGGTGGTCTAGAAGCTTGAACCCTACTGAAATCAGGGCAGGGATGGCTACCAACCACAGACCACAACTCAGGTTCATGAAGCATTCAGCACATTAGGGCTTATGCTATTCACAGAGCCCCCTCTTTCTTCCTGCCCAACCAGTCCCTAATCAGCAAGTCACTTCATCTTCTGTTCCTCCATTTAGGTATGTATAAAATTTCATTTCTTGGCTATACAAGATGTTTGGACTGGTGATCTGTTTCTGGTAGAGAAATAACAAGGAAGTGCTGCAATGAGAGAGACATGCTAACCATGTGCTACCTCATAGCCATGTAAGCAGAGAGATTTTGGGGGAAGAGTTTTTCATTATTTTTCCAAAGTTAGTGTTCCTGATTGTACAAGGTATGTGGATTTACAGGTCAGAAAACAGTTGTCTTCAATATGATCCTGAAGGGTCTTGTTAATTGATGTTTGGCAAAGCTTACTGTATATATTGTGTAATCTTGAGTAAGCAGCTATAAATGAATAAAGTGCTACCAAACAGATATCCCAGTTCAATATGTGCCCATTGCAGACAAGCAGCTCCCAGTGACTTCAAGG
>NW_020703444.1:0-5077 GCF_002925995.2 Terrapene triunguis | reverse complement strand
GGGGATTCGCTCACTGCAGTTAGGCATTCAGTGATCCACCGGCCCCTCCAAGAGCTCTCTGGATTCAAGGAGGCAAGAAAAATCCCTTTGGCCCTGAAAATCCTGCAGGTGCCCATTGGGTTTTTAAAGGGAAGTTCTGCTGTTCTAAATGCTAAGAGCTGCAGCAGGCTCCGGAGAGGGTAGGAATCACAGCAAAGTATTTCTCTATCCTCATCATGTTTTCTTGTTGGGGTGGGGACGATTAGGACACGTGGGATGCACATCAAGTCTCTGAGCTGCATCTGCCCCAGGGCTGCTGCTCTCTCTCTTCGCTGACAAATGGTGCTGTCCCAGGTTGTCACATTTTGCTTTCCTTCCCATTATAGCTCCTATCCCAAACTCCTGCTGGCATGGCCTCGCGGGTAGAGCATTGCACGGGTCCTCAGTGAACCTGTGTCCTATTCCCAGCTCTGCCCCGGCCTGCTGAATGACCTACGGCAAGTCACTTCACCTCCCCGTGACTCATTTTCCCCACCTGTCATCATACTCACTTCCTTTGTAAAGTGCTTTAAGATCTACTGATAAGAGCTGTATGAGAACTAGGTATTCTGATTATTTCTGCTTTGGGTCTGGGCCCATCCCCTGCCTCTCTCCCTGTTCGTTTGTTGCAACAGGAGAAGCAAACGGAAATCGCCAACTGGATGAAAGATGCCACCCTCTATGGCATTGCTCCCGTGCATTGGGCCACGCAGCCCTGGAAGCCTGGCTAGAGTGCAGCGGGAGCACCATGGCTAACTCTCAGACACAGCTGTGGAGAATTTTTCGACTGAACAATTTACCTCCATGGCTTTCTTCAGCTGCTTGGCATCAAACTGTGCCGGTGTCATCATCAGTCCAAGGATCAGCTTGGCCAAGCTTCCCGACAGCTCTGATTTCAGATCGGCCATCAGATCCTGCAAAAGGGATGGATGTCATCATGTTTAACTCTGTCTTCCTCACCAATCACAGCTCGGAGCAGCTAGTGATGGAGGGAGTCATGGCTACCCCCTAATCTTCAGCGCTCCCTGCTGGCTAGCAAGGGGAAAGGTGCAGAACACAGGAATAAGAGAGGGGAATAAAGAAGAAATACCATGGGCAAATACTTAGGCTACCCTATGCCTCAGTGCCCCATCTGTAAAAAGGGGCTAAATACTTCTGCACTTTGGGTGACATGAGGAGAAAATCCATCAATGAGTGTGAAGTGCAGCTACTATGGAGACATGGAAATGGGCCCAAATTCTCAAGCGTCTCCTCTCATTATGAGTGCCTCTGTTCTGGGATGCCCCACAGGAGACCCCATTTCACAGGCAGGAGCTCAGCTCTTGGAAGATCAGACCCCAAGTTGTCTAAAGTTGGACACTCAAAACTTGAGGCATCCAAAAACTGGCCCCATTTTGAAAACATGGCCCTTATTGACAGGGTTATTTGGGCGAGAACGGACAGAAGAACTTTCCACTAAAGACCAGTCTCCTTCCTGACTGGGATTTCTCTCACAGGAAAGGAATAGATACGAAAGATGCTGAACTCTGTCTGTGAGTCTTTCCCCTCTCACAGCTTCGTCAGGCCTGGGGGAGACAGAGGAGACAGTAGTGGGGAAAGAGAAGGTGAAAATGAGCAACCAGACGGAAGGGAAAGAGCAGAAAGGACGGGAAGGTGGCAGGAAGCGTAAGGGGAAAGGAGCCTGCGTCATTACCCTGCCAAAGTGAGACTTGTAGGTTCTCAAGATCTCCTGTCTCTGAGCGTTGCTCCTCTGTGTGACCACATCAATGATGGCGCCTTCGTCAGTGCCTGCAATGACACAGAAACCAGCCCACGTGAAGACCAGGGGACTTCGCACTGCGGGGATGGGCCTGAAGGACAGGTAGGCACAGACTGAGCCAGTCCAGGCTCTAGACAGGGCCACCCAGCAAAGTCCAAGCTCCTGAGACGTGTTTGCCGCCACAAGGCCTGTGAGGCGGAAAGATGGGTGTCTAGGGGACTGGGAGCTCCGCTATCTAGACCCTTTTCAGCAGGGATTGTGAGGGGCTTGGGGCAGAAGCCTTCCCCACCCTAAGACCATTTCTAACAACAGGCCTGGTATTCAGAGTCAGTCAGCACAGCACCGCCAAGGCAGTGGTATCACACGATCACCCCAGATTGGCAGCACTCCCCAGGGCGGGGCTTGTGCAGCGTCTGCCAGTCATGGGGAGAACCTGACCAGAGAGCTGAGTGAGCATAGTTGGCAACAGCAACTTTCGCCAGCAAAACAATCGGACACTAGGGAGAATTTTCAAGTGTCTAGAAATCAGTGAGGAGCAAGTCCCATTTTCAAAAGTGACTTAGGCGCCTAAGTCCCACTGAAAGTCTAATGGGTCTTTTCTAGCTCGGGTAGCTACGATTCTGGGATTCTCCCCTACCAGGAGAAAGGTGAGGCTACAGCTAACTGTTAGGTTGACATTAACCCTGCTTCCTCCTGACCCACAGTGTGTCAGCCATGGCACCATGACTCAGGCTTGTGGGGCTACAAATAGGAAAGTAGACGTACAGGCCTGGGCTGTGAGACCCTCCCCCCTTGCTGGGTTTCTGATGCCAGGCTCCAGCCAGAGCCCAAGTGCCTACACTGCTAGCCCTGAGAGCCAGAGTCAGGTACCCCAGACACTTTCCTCAGTGTAGACACCAAAGGGCCTGATTAGTTTATCAGCCTGCCAGTGAAGGGCTGTTCCCTACTGTATGTTCTCCAGTCTAATTTTCAATGACCTAAGAGATGGGCTTTAGCTGTCCAGAGACAGAGAGACACTCCGGGAGATCCCACTGGCAGGAAGCGTCCTGATATTTAGTCTACATTTCCCTTTGATCACATTTAATCACATCCTCTGATATCCCTCCTGGGCCATCCCAAACAGCCCCTCCCTTCCTACTTGTAGACCAGAGCTGGGTGAATTGAGAGCAACTATCCACAAACATCTCAGTCACCCAGGTGCTCCTCTCTTCCTGTTTCCTTCCCACAAAGATGTGCACAAGCAAAGGGCAGGAACCCAAGTGTTCATGAGAAGGGGATTTGTGGCCCATGGCCCAGAATCGTCTACTCAGGAATCAAAGTTTGTTCCCTAACTAAATAAAATTCATATTGGGTGGAAGTAGCTTCTAAAAGTTAGACCATCCAATGGGGGAACAGAAAAAAAATCACATGACTTTCATGACCAGTCACACCCGTGCAAATCTCTAACACTTGAAGGCATACTCACTGGTGTGAAGAGTTTGCAGATGCCTTTTAGGCTGAAATATGTTTGCAGAAAACATGCAAAACAAAGTCCGTCTGTTGAGGGACAATCAGTGATATGGAAAATGGGCCAAACTCTCTGAGTAAATCCTTCACTACAAGCTTTGCACTCTACGCAGCTCCAACTCCAGCGGCCTGAGCCTAATGCTGACAGTTCTTTATTCCAGTCGATATGTTTCTAGATCTTTATGCAGCTAGTCTCAGTCCTTCACGGGTTTTCTGCTCTAGAATCCACTAGGGAGTGGAACATTTCCCCAGAAGACAGAGGAGACAGGGCCGCCCACCTTCCACCAGTGCCCACAGTGTCCTACTTACCAAGTCCCTTCATTGCCTTCCTCAGCACCTTTGCGTCACCATCAGCATTAAAGTCTGCAGCCGGGCGCACGGTTCCTCTCAGCTGCAGAAAGGTTAAGGGGTTTTAGATTAAATCCAGAAGCCCACTGGGCCAGGAGAGGAGAAGAAACAGAGGGAGAAGGCGTGTTAACCAGCAAGCCAAAGGCAAAGCAGCGAGTGGGATTAGAAAGCAGGTGGGGGTCTGTGTGTGGATGCCGAGCCAGTGTCCAGATACTGGCCCCCAGGGAAGGAAATAGCCAAGAAGCCCTGAAGAGGAGGCGCTGTTGCTTGTATAAATACCATCCTCGCCTCATGCTGCACGAGAGCCAGACTGGGCTTCACCACCTCCCACGCCAGGCGAAGGGACAGAGCTGAGAGCTGGGAGTCAGCAGCACAAAGGGGATGAAAGTCTTTCCCCTCCCGCATTAGGCCAAATTCTACCCTCGGGGGTCCTCATGCAGCTCCCACCAACAGGAACGGAGCCGTCCGTGCCCCTCCACAGGCTGACTGGGCTGGGAAGGTCCTTGCCACCCAACCCAACCCTGCTCCTCATCTAATACTCTGCCAGGCAACATTCCCAGGGGGCTCCTTGAACAGCCTCACTGCTGGGGACTGAGCCCCCTGGTCACACACACAAGATCTGCAAAAGGTTCCTAGAAGATCTGCCGCTCTGCCATTCCTCAGGGGGTCCACCCCCATCACCCCCCCCCAGAGCCCTGGGATGCCTCATCAGTGCAACACCATTAATGTGGTGAACACAAGGCCCCCTGAGCCCCACTGCGGCATGTGCAGGAGACCTCCGTGAGGCACTGAAGCCAAGCTCCAGATTGCACGCAGTGTACGGTGCTGACATGGCACTGGACAGCACCAGCACCCAGCAGGATCCACCAGGCTTGCATTTCAGTGTTAGCAACATGTGTTAGTAGATACACATGCTGCTGCCCCGTGGGGGGGAGCATCCAGCACTTCTGGGGTTAACTCAAACTGGAAATCAGAACCTCAAGGGAAACCTCGTGTTAATATGCACGGTACAGACGTCTGATTGGCCAGGGCAGCAGCCAGTTAGAAGGTGCCAGTGCGCAGAGGGAGGAAGCTGTGATTTCCAAGCTAGCAGGGAGCAGAGGAGGAGGGATTGGAGTGGGTTCTGACCTCTACTTTAGCCACTGCACTAAGCTCCCACATCCGATAGGCCACCTGCGCAGCTTCAGGGAAGAACTCACCTGCGGCGCTGAAATGGGAGGGGATAGGACGTCAAGGACAGTGAGCAACTGGGGAACTCACCAACACAGGACAGATCAGCCAGCACCATAACCCAACCGCTGAGTGATCCCACGCCAGATCAGCCCACACCATCACCCGATCTCCAATGCCCCCAGGCCAGATCAGCCCACACCGTCACCCGATCTCTAATGCCCCCACACCAGATCAGCCCACACCATCACCCGATCTCTAATGCCCCCAGGCCAG
>NW_020703443.1:0-5003 GCF_002925995.2 Terrapene triunguis | reverse complement strand
GGGGATTCGCTCACTGCAGTTAGGCATTCAGTGATCCACCGGCCCCTTCAAGAGCTCTCTGGATTCAAGGAGGCAAGAAAAATCCCTTTGGCCCTGAAAATCCTGCAGGTGCCCATTGGGTTTTTAAAGGGAAGTTCTGCTGTTCTAAATGCTAAGAGCTGCAGCAGGCTCCGGAGAGGGTAGGAATCACAGCAAAGTATTTCTCTATCATCATGTTTTCTTGTTGGGGTGGGGACGATTAGGACACGTGGGATGCACATCAAGTCTCTGAGCTGCATCTGCCCCAGGGCTGCTGCTCTCTCTCTTCGCTGACAAATGGTGCTGTCCCGGGTTGTCATATTTTGCTTTCCTTCCCATTATAGCTCCTATCCCAAACTCCTGCTGGCATGGCCTCGCGGGTAGAGCATTGCACGGGTCCTCAGTGAACCTGTGTCCTATTCCCAGCTCTGCCCCATGCCTGCTGAATGACCTACGGCAAGTCACTTCACCTCCCCGTGACTCATTTTCCCCACCTGTCATCATACTCACTTCCTTTGTAAAGAGCTTTAAGATCTACTGATAAGAGCTGTATGAGAACTAGGTATTCTAATTATTTCTGCTTTGGGTCTGGGCCTATCCCCTGCCTCTCTCCCTGTTCGTTTGTTGCAACAGGAGAAGCAAACGGAAATCGCCAACTGGATGAAAGATGCCACCCTCTATGGCATTGCTCCCGTGCATTGGGCCACGCAGCCCTGGAAGCCTGGCTAGAGTGCAGCGGGAGCACCATGGCTAACTCTCAGACACAGCTGTGGAGAATTTTTCGACTGAACAATTTACCTCCATGGCTTTCTTCAGCTGCTTGGCATCAAACTGTGCCGGTGTCATCATCAGTCCAAGGATCAGCTTGGCCAAGCTTCCCGACAGCTCTGATTTCAGATCGGCCATCAGATCCTGCAAAAGGGATGGATGTCATCATGTTTAACTCTGTCTTCCTCACCAATCACAGCTCGGAGCAGCTAGTGATAGAGGGAGTCATGGCTACCCCCTAATCTTCAGCGCTCCCTGCTGGCTAGCAAGGGGAAAGGTGCAGAACGCAGGAATAAGAGAGGGGAATAAAGAAGAAATACCATGGGCAAATACTTAGGCTACCCTGTGCCTCAGTGCCCCATCTGTAAAAAGGGGCTAAATACTTCTGCACTTTGGGTGACATGAGGAGAAAATCCATCAATGAGTGTGAAGTGCAGCTACTATGGAGACATGGAAATGGGCCCAAATTCTCAAGCGTCTCCTCTCATTATGAGTGCCTCTGTTCTGGGATGCCCCACAGGAGACCCCATTTCACAGGCAGGAGCTCAGCTCTTGGAAGATCAGACCCCAAGTTGTCTAAAGTTGGACACTCAAAACTTGAGGCATCCAAAAACTGGCCCCATTTTGAAAACATGGCCCTTATTGACAGGGTTATTTGGGCGAGAATGGACAGAAGAACTTTCCACTAAAGACCAGACTCCTTCCTGACTGGGATTTCTCTCACAGGAAAGGGATAGATACGAAAGATGCTGAACTCTGTCTGTGAGTCTTTCCCCTCTCACAGCTTCGTCAGGCCTGGGGGAGACAGAGGAGACAGTAGTGGGGAAAGAGAAGGTGAAAATGAGCAACCAGACGGAAGGGAAAGAGCAGAAAGGACGGGAAGGTGGCAGGAAGCGTCAGGGGAAAGGAGCCTGCGTCATTACCCTGCCAAAGTGAGACTTGTAGGTTCTCAAGATCTCCTGTCTCTGAGCGTTGCTCCTCTGTGTGACCACATCAATGATGGCGCCTTCGTCAGTGCCTGCAATGACACAGAAACCAGCCCACGTGAAGACCAGGGGACTTCGCACTGCGGGGATGGGCCTGAAGGACAGGTAGGCACAGACTGAGCCAGTCCAGGCTCTAGACAGGGCCACCCAGCAAAGTCCAAGCTCCTGAGACGTGTTTGCTGCCACAAGGCCTGTGAGGCGGAAAGATGGGTGTCTAGGGGACTGGGAGCTCCTCTATCTAGACCCTTCTCAGCAGGATTGTGAGGGGCTTGGGGCAGAAGCCTTCCCCACCCTAAGACCATTTCTAACAACAGGCCTGGTATTCAGAGTCAGTCAGCACAGCACCTCCAAGGCAGTGGTATCACACGATCACCCCAAATTGGCAGCACTCCCCGGGGCTGGGCTTGTGCAGCGTCTGCCAGTCATGGGGAGAACCTGACTAGAGAGCTGAGCATAGTTGGCAACAGCAACTTCCGCCAGCAAAACAATTGGACACTCGGGGGAGAATTTTCAAGTGTCTAGAAATCAGTGAGGAGCAAGTCCCATTTTCAAAAGTGACTTAGGCGCCTAAGTCCCACTGAAAGTCTAATGAGACTTTTCTAGCTCGGGTAGCTACGATTCTGGGAATCGCCCCTACCAGGAGAAAGGTGAGGCTACAGCTAACTGTTAGGTTGACATTAACCCTGCTTCCTCCTGACCCACAGTGTGTCAGCCATGGCACCATGACTCAGGTTTGTGGGGCTACAAATAGGAAAGTAGACGTACAGGCCTGGGCTGTGAGACCCTCCCCCCTTGCTGGGTTTCAGATGCCAGGCTCCAGCCAGAGCCCAAGTGCCTACACTGCTAGCCCTGAGAGCCAGAGTCAGGTACCCCAGACACTTTCCTCAATATAGACACCAAAGGGCCTGATTAGTTTATCAGCCTGCCAGCGAAGGGCTGTTCCCTACTGTATGTTCTCCAGTCTAATTTTCAATGACCTAAGAGATGGGCTTTAGCTGTCCAGAGACAGAGAGACACTCCGGGAGATCCCACTGGCAGGAAGTGTCCTGATATTTAGTCTACATTTCCCTTTGATCACATTTAATCACATCCTCTGATATCCCTCCTGGGCCATCCCAAACAGCCCCTCCCTTCCTACTTGTAGACCAGAGCTGGGTGAATTGAGAGCAACTATCCATAAACATCTCAGTCACCCAGGTGCTCCTCTCTTCCTGTTTCCTTCCCACAAAGATGTGCACAAGCAAAGGGCAGGAACCCAAGTGTTCATGAGAAGGGGATTTGTGGCCCATGGCCCAGAATCGTCTACTCAGGAATCAAAGTTTGTTCCCTAACTAAATAAAATTCATATTGGGTGGAAGTAGCTTCTAAAAGTTAGACCATCCAATGGGGGAACAGAAAAAAAATCACATGACTTTCGTGACCAGTCACACCCGTGCAAATCTCTAACACTTGAAGGCATACTCACTGGTGTGAAGAGTTTGCAGATGCCTTTTAGGCTGAAATATGTTTGCAGAAAACATGCAAAACAAAGTCCGTCTGTTGAGGGACAATCAGTGATATGGAAAATGGGCCAAACTCTCTGAGTAAATCCTTCACCACAAGCTTTGCACTCTACGCAGCTCCAACTCCAGCTGCCTGAGCCTAATGCTGACAGTTCTTTATTCCAGTCGATATGTTTCTAGATCTTTATGCAGCTAGTCTCAGTCCTTCACGGGTTTTCTGCTCTAGAATCCACTAGGGAGTGGAACATTTCCCCAGAAGACAGAGGAGACAGGGCCGCCCACCTTCCACCAGTGCCCACAGTGTCCTACTTACCAAGTCCCTTCATTGCCTTCCTCAGCACCTTTGCGTCACCATCAGCATTAAAGTCTGCAGCCGGGCGCACGGTTCCTCTCAGCTGCAGAAAGGTTAAGAGGTTTTAGATTAAATCCAGAAGCCCACTGGGCCAGGAGAGGAGAAGAAACAGAGGGAGAAGGCGTGTTAACCAGCAAGCCAAAGGCAAAGCAGCGAGTGGGATTAGAAAGCAGGTGGGGGTCTGTGTGTGGATGCCGAGCCAGCCGTGTCCAGATACTGGCCCCCAGGGAAGGAAATAGCCAAGAAGCCCTGAAGAGGAGGCGCTGTTGCTTGTATAAATACCATCCTCGCCTCATGCTGCACGAGAGCCAGACTGGGCTTCACCACCTCCCACGCCAGGCGAAGGGACAGAGCTGAGAGCTGGGAGTCAGCAGCACAAAGGGGATGAAAGTCTTTCCCCTCCCGCATTAGGCCAAATTCTACCCTCGGGTGTCCTCATGCAGCTCCCACCAACGGGAATGGAGCCGTCCGTGCCCCTCCACAGGCTGACTGGGCTGGGAAGGTCCTTGCCACCCAACCCAACCCTGCTCCTCATCTAATACTCTGCCAGGCAACATTCCCAGGAGGCTCCTTGAACAGCCTCGCTGCTGGGGACTGAGCCCCCTGGTCACACACACAAGATCTGCAAAAGGTTCCTAGAAGATCTGCCGCGCTGCCATTCCTCAGGGGGTTGAAAGCATATCCACCCCCATCACCTTCCCCCCCGCAGAGCCCTGGGATGCCTCATCAGTGCAACACCATTAATGTGGTGAACACAAGGCCCCCTGAGCCCCATTGCTGCATGTGCAGGAGACCTCCGTGAGGCACTGAAGCCAAGCTCCAGATTGCACGCAGTGTACGGTGCTGACATGGCACTGGACAGCACCAGCACCCAGCAGGATCCACCAGGCTTGCATTTCAGTGTTAGCAACATGTGTTAGTAGATACACATGCTGCTGCCGCGTGGGGGGGAGCATCCAGCACTTCTGGGGTTAACTCAAACTGGAAATTAGAACCTCAAGGGAAACCTCGTGTTAATATGCACGGTACAGATGTCTGATTGGCCAGGGCAGCAGCCAGTTAGAAGGTGCCAGTGCGCAGAGGGAGGAAGCTGTGATTTCCAAGCTAGCAGGGAGCAGAGGAGGAGGGATTGGAGTGGGTTCTGACCTCTACTTTAGCCACTGCACTAAGCTCCCACATCCGATAGGCCACCTGCGCAGCTTCAGGGAAGAACTCACCTGCGGCGCTGAAATGGGAGGGGATAGGACGTCAAGGACAGTGAGCAACTGGGGAACTCACCAACACAGGACAGATCAGCCAGCACCATAACCCAACCGCTAAGTGATCCCACGCCAGATCAGCCCACACCATCACCCGATCTCTAATGCCCCCAGGCCA
>NW_020703442.1:0-1917 GCF_002925995.2 Terrapene triunguis | reverse complement strand
TGGAGTCCATTCGTTCCTTGGCCTCTCTCCTGACGCTGCCAACACGGAGGCCAACGGCAGTGCCAGCTTTTGTGGACACCACCGAATAATCGTTTGACAGTCCGGTCTTCGCTACACCTAGAACCTTGGTAAGCATGAGTAATCTCTGACATGCGCAATCATGCATGTCAACTGATCCCATTCAGAGTGCCACATCTCAAGTGTGTCCACCCTCTGGGCCTCTCCAGACCAGCAGCCTCACCTTGTTGGTACTGGTGCATTCTGGGAAAATGTGGACACTACAGCTATCCCAGGCTGTCTCAGCTACCCGTGCAAAGGGTAGAGAGCTGTAGGGTGTTTTTCACAGGGTGTAATACGCTTTCCAATGTCCCCCTTGTGCAGAGATCTGGGGGACAGTAGAACTGGCCAACCCAGTTACACAGACAGGGGTATATGGGGCTGGATACCTGGCAGAAGAACTGTGTTAGATCCCAAATACATCCTGTTTGTTATGTTAATGAAAGCTCAGTTCCAGGGCATGGTCCAAATGCATTCTCCATATGGTTAGGATCTACGTATATGAGCTATGTTATTTGACAACCCAGCCTGGGTGCAGTTATAACATCACTTACAGTTCATAGTCCACCTTTCTGGGTGACCCCTAAACTCAGCTAGGTTTGAAACTGGCATAGAATGAACGGCTCCAATCTCCGGAGCAGTCTAGCCTCCCCCACCCGGGTGGGGCGGTTGTTGTATCAGATTAATGTGACTTCCATACCTAGCATGACTGTCTGTCTGTCGTGCAAAACCTGTACAAACCTGTGCCTATCTCTCTAGCGATAGGAAGTGCCTGGTAGAGGGTCTGTGGAGTCTGAAAATGCAACTACAGTCATTGAAAGAAAAGCCAAAGCCAGGGCTGGAAACAGGCATGGGAGGAAAATGTCCATCAAACTAGCTGGATTTCCCTGTGCTGGCCAATGCTCTGTTTTTCCAGTGTTTGCAGAGATAAAGTGGTGTCCTGTCCCATATGCGGTTTAGTTTAGTCTGCATTAGGTGCTGTGTGTGTTATCATTTTGCCGGGGGGGACACACCAAACACAAAACCCTTCATCTTCCTACGAGCCTGCCCCGTAGCAGCGAGCTCTCTGGAGCGGTTGTATTCTCCCTGACACCGCTGCGCCGTGTAGCATATTATGTCTCATCTACTCCAGTGAAAGTCCTGGGCTGTCTTTGCCAGTCTGTCAGAGCAGGGTTTGCTGCCGAATGCATTAATGACTGGAATGCTGTATGGGATCAGTGGAGCGGGAGCCTTGGCTGCGTGTTATCAAACACAATCTATACACCCTTCTCCCCTATGGCTATTTACTAGGCAGGGATTTTCCTCCGTGAAGGAACAGGCTGATATTATATGGACGACGGGGCTTGTTTATCGGAAAGAGGGGATTTTGAGGGGGGGATAACAGGGAAACCTGCTCCACCAAAGCTGCCCTGGGCACATTGTGCAGCTGCACTAATGCTACCCAGCCTGCCCCGCCAGATCTTGGCTAGCCGAGTTTTCCATCTGTGATTTCCCCCGTGCAGAACCTGTCTCTCTTTCATTTTGCTTGAGGGGGGAAAGCGCTTGACACCCCGCTGCTCTCCTGCCACAGCAATCATGGGCCAGAGCTGAAGTGATGGGAGGCAGACGTGATGTTTCTAAAGGGCGAACTGTAGTATGATGAGACAGGTCAGGATGCAGACCTGCAGGGGAGAGGGAAAAAAGCCCCTTTTTCTCATTGTAAGAAATACGATAAATCTCACTGGTGTTCCTGTAGGTTTCATCCCAAAAGATCCCCAATCACCAGCTCTTTCTCGATCCCAGTCCTTTAAACCCCAGGTCTTCTGTGAGGCCACCAAGGAATGTGTTTGTAAATAGAGGAAGTCCCCTCTGGATTTCTAA
>NW_020703441.1:0-5985 GCF_002925995.2 Terrapene triunguis | reverse complement strand
GCTTTCACTAGGTCTGTCAGGGGGCTTGCCCTTGTGGCAAAGTGGGGGATAAATCGTCGGTAATACCCCACCACACCTAGGAACGCACGGACTTGTTTCTTGCGACTTGGTTGGGGTCAATTTTGGATGGCCTCTAACTTGTTCACTTGTGGTTTTACCAAACCTTTTCCCACAATGTAGCCAAGATATTTGGCCTCTGTAAACCCTACAGCGCACTTGGCAGGGTTTGCTGTAAGGCCAGCTCGCCTGAAGGTATCGAGGACTGCCTCCACCTTCTCCAGGTGGGTTTCCCAGTCTGGGGTATGAATGACCACATCGTCCAAATAGGCAGCAGCATAACTGTTATGCGGGCGTAATAGCTTGTCCATGAGGCGCTGGAAGGTAGCTGGGGCCCCATGTAGTCCAAAAGGGAGGACAGTATATTGAAAAAGACCCTCTGGTGTAGAGAACGCAGTCTTTTCCTTTGCGTCTTCTGCAAGGGGAATCTGCCAGTACCCCTTTGTCAAGTCTAGGGTAGTCAAGTACCGGGCATTACCCAGACGGTCCACTAGCTCATCTATGCGAGGTATGGGGTACGCGTCGAACTGGGATACTTCGTTTAGTCGCTGGAAGTCGTTGCAAAATCTTGTGGTGCCTCAGGTTTGGGCACCAGCATGATTGGGCTGGACCACTGACTGTGGGATTCTTCGATGATCCCCAACTCCAGCATTTTTTTTACTTCTGCTTTTATTTCCTCCCTTTTTGCCACTGGCACCCGATAGGGCCTCATTGTTACTCTGGCCCCAGGGTTCGTGACGATGTGGTGATATGTCTCGGTTGTTCGACTCGGTTTTGTCAAGAACACATCTTGGGTCCAGAAGATCATCTCAGACACCTCATTCTTCTGGTCTGGTGTTAAATCGGGAGACACTCTCACCTGTTTGGAAGGCTTGTTTTCCTGGGTTAGGTCTTTTTGGACCGTTGTGCATGCCTCTTGTGCATGCCAGGGTTTCAGAAAGTTAATGTGATAAATCTGTTCTTGTTTTCTGCGTCCTGGCTGCCGCACCTTGTAGGTTACTTCCCTCACGGGTTCAACCACCTCATAGGGCCCCTGCCATTGGGCCAGAAGCTTGCTTTCTGCCGTGGGTACCAACACAATAACCCGATCCCCTGGTTGGAACAGTCGCACTTTTGCCTGGCGATTGTAATGGATTCGCTGGGCCTCCTGTGCCTTCTCCAAATGTTCCCGTACAATAGGGGTAACCCGGGCTATCTGGTCTCGCATCTGCATTACATGCTCTATTATATTTCTCCCCTCACTGGGTTCCTCTTCCCAGATCTCTTTGGCGATATCTAGTATGCCACGGGGGTGACGCCGGTATAATAACTCGAAGGGGGAAAACCCAGTTGAGGCCCGTGATACCTCCCGGATAGCGAACATAAGGTAAGGTAGTAGGGTGTCCCAATCCTTCCCGTCCCGACTTACCACCTTCCTTATCATAGCCTTGAGGGTTCGGTTAAACCTTTCTACCAACCCATCAGTCTGCGGGTGGTAGACTGAAGTTCTCAGGGTATGTATATGGAGCAGCGTACAGAGGTCCTTCATTAGCTTCGACAGAAATGGGGTTCCTTGGTCGGTTAATATCTCCTTCGGTAGCCCCATTCGGGCAAAGATCCCCACCAGCTCTTTGGCTATAGTTTTAGAGGCCGTGTTCCACAGGGGGACGGCTTCTGGGTAGCGAGTAGCATAGTCCAAAACAACAAGTATATATTGGTGGCCCCAAGCCGTCTTCTCCAGGGGTCCCACTAGGTCCATGGCTATTCGCTCGAAGGGGACCTCTATGATGGGAAGGAGTACTAAAGGTGCCCTCAAGTGGGGACGGGGACTGTGCAGCTGACACTCCGGGCAGGAGGCACAGTACCTCCGCATTTCTTCATGTACTCCGGGCCAGAAGAACCGTCGTAGGACTCGTGCCAGGGTCTTCTCTACCCCCAAAGGCCCCCCAAAAAGATGGCTATGAGCCAGACTTAATACAGCGTTCTGGTGTTTTTGAGGTACTAGGATCTGCTGTACCTTCTGCCCCTGTACTGGTGCAACCCGGTATAAGAGATCCTTCTTCATTATGAAGTAGGGTCCTGGTCCTGGGTTTTCCCTTCAACGGGGACCCCATCTATTTCAGTCACCTCCTTCCTAATGTTGTCATACCTTGGGTCTTCTGCCTGGTCCCATCCAAAATTTCCTCTCCCGGGGCTAATCTGCCCAAGATCTAGGGGTCCAGTCTCTGTTGCCTCTACTGGTTCAGAAGCATTAGGGTGGGGGTCAGACTCAGGTGCTTCTCCCTCCTGCGTGGCCTCCTTTTCAGCTGCGCGGGTCCGCCTACCTACAAGAGCGACCCTCTGGCTTTGTGTCAGTATTCGGGTTCCCAAGGCCTTAGCTGCCCTTCTTTCCCTTTTTCTCTTTCTACCCTGTCTGGGAGTGGAGAACAAATCTGGGGATATTTCAGAGAGGATTGGGGGTTGACAGTCTGCTGTGGATGCCTCACCAATTTTAGGGTCCCCATCTTTCTCCAATCCCCCTACTGGGAGTAAGTTTCCAAACTCTGGGAAGTCCCTCCCTATGAGCACCGGGTATGGGAGTTTAGGGACTACACCTGATGCTACCTCAGTAGTGTTCCCTTGGATCTCGATTTTTACTGGGATGGTGTGGTAGTAACTAACTGTCCCATGGACACGTTATCCCCGTACGTTTAGCCTGCAGCAGCTGACTACGCTTCAAGAGCTTCCCTGAGATAAGCGTGATAGCACTCCCCGAATCAACCAGTGCCGTGGTCCCTACCCCATTTAGTTTCACTGGTCTGGTATACATATGTGGGGTTAGTGAGACCCCCCCACAAGGTGGATTAGGGAGCATGGATCTGCCCAGTTCCCCAGGTTACACTGCATAGGCTCCTCAGCATTGGGACACTGTGCAGCTATGTGTCCCCACTCCCCGCAGGCATAACATCTGTATGGAGCCCTAGGTGTTCCCCGGTCTCTCGGTTTGGGCAGTCTAACATCACGATCCTCTTCTCCCTCAGTGCTCCGACTCTTTGTGGCCTCTGATGGGCCTTCAGCCTCTCTCTTTTTCCACCTGGGCCCTCCTGGTGGCCCAGTCACCCAAACTTTAGGGCTTGGTGCTGCTAGTTTATCCCGGGGTGCCTCTTCCTTAACTGGTCAGGTCAGCTCCCTCGCTGTCCTTCACTTCTCTACCAGGGCGACAACCTCATCATAGGTGGAGGGTTCGTTCTGGCTTACCCAGGCACGAAGGTCTGGTGGTAGTCCCCTAACGTATCGGTCGATGACCAGAACCGCTAGAATCTCTTCCGGACTCCGGGACTCTGTTTGCAACCACTTTCGTGCGAGATGGATGAGGTCATACAATTGGGACCGCGGGGTTTTGTCTTCCTGATACCTCCAACTGTGATACTGCTGGGTCCGCACTGCTGTCGTTACCCCAGATCTGGCCAGGATCTCTGCTTTCAGCTGGGGGTAGTCTGCCACAGCCTCTTCAGGCAGATCATGGTAGGCCTTCTGGGCCTCCCCACACAGGAATGGGGCAAGGATGTCAGACCACTGATCTCGAGGCCAGGGCTCCCGTAGGGCTGTCCTCTCAAAGACCAGAAGGTATGCCTCTACATCATCCTCTCCTGTCATTTTCTGCAGCCAATGGCTGGCCCGTATGAGCCGCGTCCCATCATGGCCACGATTCAGCTCTGTAAGGGACTTAACCTGGTTTACCAGTTCCCGCAACATACCTCGGTCTTGAGCAGCCTGGTCCATCAGCAGGCGATTAGTCTCTTGCTGCAGCGGCACTGCCTCCTGTTGGGCGGCTGCCTGGACACAGGTAGCCTCCTGCTGGGCCGCCGTAGCTTGTATCAGTGCCCGCACTACATCATCCATTGTGGTGAAAAAAAAATAAACCCTCTCCCTTTTTTTTTTTTTTTGGTTGGTTTTTTTTTTAATCATCCTCCTTCTTCTGCCACGCTGTGCACCCCAAGATCCCACTCCAGACACCAGTGTGACAAAGTTCCTCCTCTATCTTGGCGGGTCCTGCGCTTATTGGCGGATTTTCTTGCCTCAGAGATTCACCATGTGGGTTGGGGAACAGCCCAGAGACCTTCCCCTCTGGAAGAACCCACAGTCCAGGTCAATTGGGAGGTTTGGGGGGAACCCGGGCCCGCCCTCTACTCCGGGTTCCAGCCCAGGGCCCTGTGGATTGCAGCTGTCTATAGTGCCTCCTGTAACAGCTGCATGACAGCTACAACTCCCTGGGCTACTTCCCCATGGCCTCCTCCAAACACCTTCCTTATTCTCACCACAGGACCTTCCTCCTGGTGTCTGATAACGCTTGTGCTCCTCAGTCCTCCAGCAGCACACACTCTCAGCTCCTTGCACCTCTTGCTCCCAGCTCCTCACACTCGCACCACAAACTGAAGTGAGCTCCTTTTTAAAACCCAGGTGCCCTGATTAGCCTGCCTTAATTGATTCTAGAAGCTTCTTCTTAATTGGCTCCAGGTGTCCTAATTAGCCTGCCTGCCTTAACTGGTTCTAGCAGGTTCCTGATTACTCTAGTGCAGTCCCTGCTCTGGTCACTCAGGGAACAGAAAACTACTCATCCAGTGACCAGTATATTTGCCCTCTACCAGACTCCTGTACTCAACTGGTCTGGGTCTGTCACATATCCCTCCCCTGCTCAACACCAAGGGGTTGGGCAGCTTGGAACGCCAGACAGTGCACACGTGACAAGCCATCGGCGTTGCCATGACGGCTCCCTGCTCTGTGTTGCACACGGAACTGGAAAGGTTGGAGGGATAAGAACCATCTGGTGACCCTTGTGTTCTTCTTGTTCCGCTGCATCCATTGAAGAGGGGCATGGTCGGTCACGAGGACAAATCTGCGCCCAAGCAGGTAGTAGCGCAATGTTTCCATGGCCCATTTTACAGCGAGGCATTCTCTCTCCACCACTGCATATTTTTGTTCCCTTGGAAGGAGTTTCCGATTGAGGTATAGAATTGGGTGTTCCTCCTCCCCGACCATCTGTGATAGAACGGCCCCCAACCCTACTTCCGATGCATCCGTCTGCAGGATAAACTCCTTGGTGAAATCAGGGGCTATCAGTACGGGGTTACTGCAGAAGGCAGTCCGTAGGTCTGTGAATGCTTCCTCTGCTGCGTCAGACCATCTCACCAGATCAGGTCCACGAGCTTTCACTAGGTCTGTCAGGGGGCTTGCCCTTGTGGCAAAGTGGGGGATAAATCGTCGGTAATACCCCACCACACCTAGGAACGCACGGACTTGTTTCTTGCGACTTGGTTGGGGTCAATTTTGGATGGCCTCTAACTTGTTCACTTGTGGTTTTACCAAACCTTTTCCCACAATGTAGCCAAGATATTTGGCCTCTGTAAACCCTACAGCGCACTTGGCAGGGTTTGCTGTAAGGCCAGCTCGCCTGAAGGTATCGAGGACTGCCTCCACCTTCTCCAGGTGGGTTTCCCAGTCTGGGGTATGAATGACCACATCGTCCAAATAGGCAGCAGCATAACTGTTATGCGGGCGTAATAGCTTGTCCATGAGGCGCTGGAAGGTAGCTGGGGCCCCATGTAGTCCAAAAGGGAGGACAGTATATTGAAAAAGACCCTCTGGTGTAGAGAACGCAGTCTTTTCCTTTGCGTCTTCTGCAAGGGGAATCTGCCAGTACCCCTTTGTCAAGTCTAGGGTAGTCAAGTACCGGGCATTACCCAGACGGTCCACTAGCTCATCTATGCGAGGTATGGGGTACGCGTCGAACTGGGATACTTCGTTTAGTCGCTGGAAGTCGTTGCAAAATCTTGTGGTGCCTCAGGTTTGGGCACCAGCATGATTGGGCTGGACCACTGACTGTGGGATTCTTCGATGATCCCCAACTCCAGCATTTTTTTTACTTCTGCTTTTATTTCCTCCCTTTTTGCCACTGGCACCCGATAGGGC
>NW_020703440.1:0-1800 GCF_002925995.2 Terrapene triunguis | reverse complement strand
GTTTATTACCACAACAACTAAAACAGGTGAAAATCAGTGCAAAAAACTATTAATCATTTTTCTGGGTAAATATCGGGGTTTATTTTGGTGGACGTAAAGACGGAGGAAAACGTATTCAGTAGATTAATGCTCTGAATTCCGTTCATCAGTGGGGTTTGGTGCAGAACTAAAACCCAACTCAAAACACAACGCCACTTCTGAGTTTAAGAAAACAGTACATCTCTAATCCCCAAATAAAACTTTCAGTTAAATAGACTCAGAACTATTAGCCTATCATTTTCTTCCCATTTTAGTGTCGGATTTTTAAACTGTTATCTGCTAACAGCTTGAAGTGTGTACGTGGTGGGCGTGAGATTCATCAGTATGTTCAGATGCGCACACACACACTTCAGAGCTTGCGTGCGGGCCTGTTTGTTTATTGTATGTATCTTCTAGACTACTACATAGCCTGACTTCAGCAGGCAGTTTTGCATAGACACACAGACTAATGTATTATCGTATAACATAGATCTCATGCAATGTGTTGTATTTTCCTAATAAAACAAGTTAGTTTTTATATATTTGAATGATACAAAAGTAGGGTGAAAATCAGAAAAAAAGTGAATACTACTTTTTAAAACCCGGGAATTTTTCAGTAAAAATCAGTTTCAACTGAAAACGAAGGGGCTTAGAAATAGGTAACTTGTATTAGATCGGGGATTTTATCTCATTTGAAAATGTAAAGCCTGAGGTTCCAGCGTTTTGTTTATTTTCTGTGTAACCGGTCTGTGTTTGCTTTTCCTTACTGCTGCTGCTTTGAAGCGGTGATTTTTCTGTTAAATACACTTGTGTGTTTTTACCTCAAGCAGGTCTCTGGTGTGCAGGCCGTGTGGAGTGTGCACACCAAAGGAAGCTGCTGCCTGGGGGGTTGGTTTCATGCCTTCGATGTGACCAACTGGAGGGGAAACGTCCCTGTGTCTGATAGTTAAGAGCTCAGGGAGGCCGGATTTGGGGAGATTCGGGACTGGAAGGGCTGGTGGTGTCACCCTGCATGGAGTAACTAGGCAGCTGGGAGCCAAGGTGTGATGATGTGCTGGTGGGCTGGCCACTGGTGTCAGGAATCTGAACCAAAGCCACACAGCATAAAGGTACCCAAGGCTACAGGGCCGGTGGTGGCGAGAACCCCTTACTGGTCTGGGGTAGTCCCCAAAACGTCACATAGGCCTGAATGGAGACACCAGATATACATGGCTTCAATCCTCAGGAGTGGCTGCAATCCATATGCAAATTGTGTAAATGGCCCCTGTCTTTATTCCGGGCCAAGCTAAAACCTTTGACAACCCTAGCTTTTGAAGATATTCAGAATTCAGATCTGTACCCAAGTTTTGTGGCTTAGGCCCATCTCAAGAATCAGGATCTAAGTCTCTGTGCCATGGAGCGAAGGACTCTGCAGCAGCCTCTGTGAAGAATGTGCGATTAAATTACTGGTTAAAGTGACCTCCACGTGGGAGCATAGAATTGGTTCCCTTGGGCTCATGGGAGATGGGAGCACAACATGATCAGCCCTTGGGGAGTGTCCTGGTATGTGCTTGCATTGATGTTAGTTAGCCACTATATATCTCTCTGTGTGTTATACAGAGTTCCAGAGAGAGTGGGATCCCTGGTAAACAAAGGAGACAAAGCTAGAACTCAAGTTGTGTGGAAGCCTGTTTGTGTCCATAGTTCTAGCTGTTTTCCTTAATAATCACCTCCTGCTTCACGTGGCCTGAGATGTTATAGAGAAGGAAGGGAATGCATCATCCGCTCAAGCAACCTCCTTCC
>NW_020703439.1:0-1243 GCF_002925995.2 Terrapene triunguis | reverse complement strand
GTTTATTACCACAACAACTAAAACAGGTGAAAATCAGTGCAAAAAACGATTAATCATTTTTCTGGGTAAATATCGGGGTTTATTTTGGTGGACGTAAAGACGGAGGAAAACGTATTCAGTAGATTAATGCTCTGAATTCCGTTCATCAGTGGGGTTTGGTGCAGAACTAAAACCCAACTCAAAACACAACGCCACTTCTGAGTTTAAGAAAACAGTACATCTCTAATCCCCAAATAAAACTTTCAGTTAAATAGACTTAGAACTATTAGCCTATAAATATTTACATTTAATAATTGGGCCACACCATTTGCAGCGCGTACACTCAACTTCATCCTTTTCTCCTGTGGTTTTTTTTTTAACTTTTAAATACTTCCTTGTGTTCTGAAACATAGTCTGATACAGATTTTCATTTTCTTCCCATTTTAGTGTCGGATTTTTAAACTGTTATCTGCTAACAGCTTGAAGTGTGTACGTGGTGGGCGTGAGATTCATCAGTATGTTCAGATGCGCGCACACACACTTCAGAGCTTGCGTGCGGGCCTGTTTGTTTATTGTATGTATCTTCTAGACTAATACATAGCCTGACTTCAGCAGGCAGCTTTGCATAGACACACAGACTAATGTATTATCATAATACATAGATCTCATGCAATGTGTTGTATTTTCCTAATAAAACAAGTTAGTTTTTATATATTTGAATGATACAAAAGTAGGGTGAAAATCAGAAAAAAGTGAATACTACTTTTTGTAAAACCCGGGAATTTTTCAGTAAAAATCAGTTTAAACTGAAAACGAAGGGGCTTAGAAATAGGTAACTTGTATTAGATCGGGGATTTTATCTCATTTGAAAATGTAAAGCCTGAGGTTCCAGCATTATGTTTATTTTCTGTGTAACCGGTCTGTGTTTGCTTTTCTTTACTGCTGCTGCTTTGAATCAGTGATTTTTCTGTTAAATACACTTGTGTGTTTTTACCTCAAGCAGGTCTCTGGTGTGCAGGCCGTGTGGAGTGTGCACACCAAAGGAAGCTGCTGCCTGGGGGTTGGTTTCATGCCTTCGATGTGACCAACTGGAGGGGAAACGTCCCTGTGTCTGATAGTTAAGAGCTCAGGGAGGCCGGATTTGGGGAGATTCGGGACTGGAAGGGCTGGTGGTGTCACCCTGCATGGAATAACTAGGCAGCTGGGAGCCAAGGTGTGATGATGTGCTGGTGGGCTGGCCACTGGTGTCAGGAGTCTGAACCAA
>NW_020703438.1:0-10974 GCF_002925995.2 Terrapene triunguis | reverse complement strand
CACCCCAGAGACATAGAAGGCTGAATCCCCAGCAGGCTTTACTGACTTGTGTGATAAAGACATCCCTTTGGGGCTATGAGGAACTGCGAGAGGCTCCATCCTTATTTATCCTTCTCCTTACAGGAGACAAAGAAACCAAGCGATTTGAGCTCTGTGATGGGTGCTGGGCGGGCTAGTCAGTAAAGAGCTGGGAAGGAGACGGGGGAAAGGGGTGGAGGTGAGAGAAACCAGCTTGAACAAAGAAGACTGTGTCTTGCCAAATAAAGTTTTAGATTTTTCAATGTGTTTCCACTCTTATTTCCATATAACCATCTCTGCCTTTATCTCTTACTTGGTATCACTGGATCCATGCTCTTTTGTTGTCTCCGAACTTTTTACTATAAACCAACGCAGCGCTGTGTTTGAAGGGGAGGGTGTATTTACCCCAGGTAAATTAACAAGCTGCAAGGTACTGATTCTTTAACAGAGCAGCAAACTTAACATCGTCTGTCAATGCACAGTGGTAACAGCTGTGCATTGCAGAGAAACATCTCTGAGGAGCTCAGGGGCTGGAAGTCGCTGACTGTTACCTGCTAGGGGAGGTTTGGGCTGGGAAAGCCTTGAGGAGTTTGCTGGTGAGGAAGACAGCTGGGTGTGGCAGGGAGATCTAATCACCAGCAAAGCTCACCCTTGCTGAGGCAGAGAGGTAACACAGTACAGTAGTTCACAGCTCTGGGTATCCCCAGCTGCGTGTTACAGGGTCCAGCCCATAAAGGAGAATGGGAGCTTGAGGCACTTGGATTACAACTCCTACGAGGCAGCATTTTAGAATCCAAATCTGTCACTCTTCAGTCAGTTTGGGGGCATTCAGCTTTTCAACAAAACAATCAACGTTTTTGCTGGAAAGCAAATTATTTTTCCCAACACATGTATTTTGGTTCCTATTTCTGTATGTTTTTTTCTGGGACTTCTTTCTAATCTAATTTAGATCTCTCCAAGGCAGCTGTATGTGTCTTCTGGTTTGCGGGGTGGGGTGGATGTTTCCTATTTTTTCAGCATATTAGTGCCTTTGTCAGTGCTTGGTGTGGCGCCCAGGTCGCTGTTCCCCTGAGCAGTCATTTCTCTGCCGTGTGTTTGGGTCTTTCATACAGCAACAGGGGAGGGGAAAAAGTTCTTAAAATCAGTCTAACCAGACAACACGGTAGTAAAGCTACAAAACTTTGCAGGGGAACTTGAGCAGCTAAGCCACTTTTAACTCACTCCTCTTCCATTGGCTAGAATTTGAGTTGTGTCTCTTTAAATTTACTAGCATTCTGGGTTGCGCCTAAGGGGCTCCAATGGAGATCAGGACCCTATTGGGCTAGGTGCTGTACAAACAATCATTTAAAAAGCCAGCCCCTACCTCAAACAGCTTACAGTCTAACACCACAAGCCTGCTATTGGCTCCATGTGAGTGAGTGCCATTGACTTCAATACAGGAATCCACCCACACAGGGTCAGTTGCAGGATATGGGGTCTAGGTTACAATAGGTTGGTGAAACAAACAGGGTAGGGGGCAGAGGTGGAGGACAAGGCAACAGTCAAACGAACAGGAAGCCCATAATTCACAGGGGCCAGAAGTGACATCACAGCCCAGATGGATTAAAAAAACTCCTCTCCTCTGGCCAGCCACTGAGTTAGATTAAAAATCCCATTGAGTGGAGATATTTTGACATCTGTAATGTTGTTTGGAAATAGAAAAGCACTTTAAAAAGAAAGGGAAAAAGCACCAGCCTCGCTATGGGAATGGAACTGAAAACAACTGAAGGGAGTGATTCACAGGTCACCTGCTGGCGTGCATGAGTTTCACTCAGCTTCAAATGGCTCCCGACTGCTTCCAGTTGTCTCCAATCCGATTTATCAGTGTTACATTGTACACGGGCCTCTCGCTTGTCTTTCTCTTTCTGGACGTGGTGCTTCATGCCAAGTTTCTAAGCATTTTAAACTTGGTGCGGTTTCCAGTCCCCCAACTATCAGCCCGGTTTTATTTATCGGCTGCTCCCAGACGCCGTCATCTGAGGGAGCCTGGAGCAGCCTTTGAGCTGGGCTGCTTTTTAGCCATAAACAGGGGGAAGGGAGCAATCCTTCAGCTTGAAGATATCGGAGGTCCTTATTAGGGCCTCCAAAGCAACTTAGAAGGATTAAAGATGGCATTAATATGGATGTGGTTGGAGCTCTGTAAACAGAGGGCCCTGCTCTACCATGATTAACTGACTGATGTTTGGGCAAAGCTGTTAGAGCAATGTTAGCCTGGGAGAAAATGCTGCCTCTCAGGAGAGCTGTTGGCGTCATCTCAGTACCTCTTTCCAGTTCTCTGAAATTATCGTGGGTGGTGGGAGAGGCATGACAGGCTGGTACTAAAGATTGACTCCTCGCTCCATTGAACTCAATGGCAAAATTAATCACCGATGCAAACTGGGCCTGGATTTCATGCCGAAGTTTTGTCTACATGAGAAAGTTGCACCAGTTCTGTTTCTAAACTGCTTTAGTTAAACCAGTGCAACCTCCTGTGTAACAATCTGATTTCATTTTAAGAGTGGTTTAGCGTAAACCGATTCTGAATAGGCTTCATCTAAGCTGAAATCAGTATGGCTGAAACCCAAATAAGAGCATACATGCAGGCTTTTGCACTGTTTTAAAAAAACATACCTTGAGTTAAACCAGTGTAAATTTAGACATGGCCTGGGCCAATGTCCATCTCAGGTGCATCAGAAACCTGAGACATGCGTGGATGGACAGATCTGTAAGTGCTCAGCATTGGATCTGGTTGCAAAATGGAATTTCCATCCCCAGAAAATTCTGAGATTTTGAAATTTGGCTACATTCCGAATCGGAACGAAAAGTCAAAACCTCGGAAACTGTCACAAAACGAAATATTCCCCAACGTTTTCTTGAAATGTTTCATTTTCACTTTATCGTTTTGACTTTGATAATATAAAAAAGTCCATGTTTATATTCCATTATTAGATATAAATTGAAATGAACCATTTTGATACTTTCCCATCAGAAATTTGGACGAAATAGATACATTCCTGGGACGTGTTTAGATTTAATCGAATCAGCATATTACAGTGGGAAATTGTCCAACTGCAAAATTTCCAACTAGCTCTACTCAGCTATTATAAAGTGCACTGCTCCCATGTAGACACAAGCTCTAATAAAGCGCACTGCTCCCATGTAGACACAAGCTCTCATAAAGTGCACTGCTCCCACATAGACACAAGAATAAGGGCCAGATCTTCCAAAGGGCTCGCCACCCAACAGCTCCCCTTGTGACACCCAGGGACAGTTCTTCAAAAGCACTTGGTGTGTAATGTGCTGGGCACTTTAGAAAATCTGGGCTCTTATTCTGGTGCATACATGGGAACTCATCTGATAAATGGCCCCAATTGTGGGGGGCTGAGCACATTTGAAAATCTGGGCTAACATCCTGGCCCCATTGAAGTCCATGGCAAAACTCTTGTTTGATTTCAGTGGAGTCAGATTTCACCTGGGTCCATGGAGCCTGTTTGTCGGAGATGCTGAACAACCCCAAACTGCCCCCATGAGTGCAGGGGACTGAACTAAATGACCTCTCGAGGTCTCTTCCAGTCCTATAATTCTTTGATCCCTTTGACTTCAGCTGGAATTGTGGGTACTCAGCCCTTTGTTAAATCAAGCCCAATGATTTTTGCTCAGACCCTCCGAACAAAGGTAATTCCATGCCCGGGAGCCCCAGACCTGGAAGGTAACAAAGCAAAGAGTGATTCTCTATGTCCTTGCCCTTCAATTTGAGTTATGTGGGGTTGGCCCATTGGACAGGGAGACTGTAGAAATGCTCAGCCTGTGAAAAGCAGCTGTGGAGAACAAAAGCGAAGGTGTCACAGGTTGCTCTGTACCCTGCACCAGAACAGAGTTAGCTGCTGTTTATTGGGCCAAACAACCAGCCTTTATTGGGTTGCGGGGGTGGAGGGTTGTTTTCTTTGGGGATTTTTTTGGCCTAGTGGCAAATTAAGTGCCGTAAAGAGAGAGACAACATCTTCCACCTAAGCATTAGCCTGACTCATACAAATAGATGGGAATATTTCTTACATTCATTTCTTTTTAAATATATCTTACATTCAAATGTCAATATATGCCATTGAGGCTTAAATAAAAAACAACAACAACTTTCCAAATGAACCAGTTCAGGGCTTTGAAAAATGACCTTAATGAGCGAGAGCATGGTCCAGCAGCCTGGGATTCAAAAGACCTGCCACTGACCTGCTCTGTGACCTTGGACAAGTCATTTCTCCTCCCTCAGCTTCTATTTTCTCTCCCATTCTTTGTCTACCTAGACTGGAGACTCCTTGGGGCAGAGATTGTCTCTCACTCTGTGTACGCACATTGTCTAGCACACTAGGACCCTGATCTCACTAACTGTAACACATCCAGTACAAACCTTCCATCAGCAGAACAGGTTTGCTCTTAGATCTTTCTTGAAGGATCCGTGACTCCACATCACAGATGACTTATCCACGGTAGCTAAAAAAATGGCCCCTGAGGCACCTGTAGGTACATACCAGACTTTATGCTGTGCCTAGAAAACCGCAGTGGGACATGCTGCAGGGCTGATGGCTCTTGTTTCCAGGGAGCAGACACAGTATCTTGCGAAAGGTTGCCTTGTCTGGGTATAGGGACAGTTCCAGCCCGATCCCACTGCTGCTGGAATCAGTTGCAAAATGTCTATTGATTTCAATGGAAGCAGGATGAGGCCCCCCCATGTGCATTCCTTTACCTGCACAGTTCCGTGTGTGCTGCTCTCAGCTTCCCTTCTGTGTTTCCAGTCCCCCTGCGAAACCTCACCAATGTTGCCAGTCAATCAAGGCTATGTCATTTTCACTTCCTGTTACATGTATAATTTATAGTGCAAAGTTCAGTCTAGCTTCAGAGCTCAATCGAGTGGTTAGCACAAGGAACCAAGACTCAGGACTCCTGGGTTCCATTCTTGCTACTCAATCACTGTGTGATCTTAGGCAAAGCTCTGACTCTCCTCAGCAATGGAAGGGGAGCAGAGATGCTGCATGGTTCCTCCTCAGCTGCAAAGGTTGTGTCACCCAGGGCCATGTGCTGTGAGATCCGCTTTACTGCTGCTCCAGAAAGGATCAGCGTGTCACAGACAGCAGCACAGGCATTCGCTGGCTGAGGGCTTGGTCTTATGGGCCAGTGTAGTAATCTAGCTCCTTTCCTACTCTATTCCGGACTGGTCCTGCTCCGTTATTTAGATTGGGACGGGTGGGGGCGGGGAGGAGGCTGTCTATGCCCCCTTGTGGCAGAGTTAGAAATACAGCCCAAATCCCCTGACTCCCAGCCCTGTGCCTAGCCCTCCTTCCCTCTCTGTAATATTCTCACACCACTCAGGGTACGTCCTTATTGCAGCATTAATTTGAGTGATCAGCGCCTGGGTTAGCCTAGCCCAGGTGCAGGCAGCCACATTGCAAAGCCTGCCTGAGCTACCATGCCCTCACTGGTGCTGCGTTCCCCCATTTATGCCGCTAGGACTTATGGGGCACGTCCCATGGTCCTTTGTGCTGCAGTAAACGGAGCTGCTCTATGATTCCTTCCCAGTGAGTTGTGGGAGACCGTGTCTGTCCTTCTGAGCACACAAAGGGGATTGTGGGAAGGAACGGAAGGACTATCAGCACTTGAGTGGTTTAGCCTGCATGCTCACAGCACAGTATGGGGACACCAGCCCGAGTGAAAGCCTCATGCAGAACCAGCTAGCCCGGGTGTAAAGCACCAGACTTGGGTGAGGGGGCTTCACGAGTGGGCAGGAGGAGGGTTAAGAGCAACACCCCACTAAGAGCCCGGGCTAACTCTGCAGTGAAGACAAGCCCTCCATGTTCCTCTCTGACATACCAGCAGCTCATTTCCCCAGTTTGACGTCCTCCAGGCAGCCACTGAAAGTGACTCCCATTCCAATGTGATTTCTGTTCAGTGTCCTGTGTGAGATGAGTGGGTGGTGATCTCAGCCCGGTTCTCATTAGGTATGAGAGATTGTCCCAGTCTCCAGATGGTCACTCCCACAGATGACACCCTCCTTGCCAGGGGTGCGTATTGCTATTTAACTGTCACTGTTTCTCTCTAGGTTATTTGGGTATAACCTGGCCAGGAATAAATTAAAAAAATTAGAAGAGGGTTTCTCACCATCAGAGGATCCGGGTTCTGGACCAGCCTCTGAGTAGGAAAGAGTGCAGGCAAACTACCTAACTCGTTTTAAGATGGTTCTTGATAAGTTTATGACTGTGATTATGTGATGGGGCTGCCTGTGTTAGCAGGGGACTGGACTCAGTGACCCAGGAGGTACTTGCAGTCCTATGCTTGTATTCTATGGCCCCCCTCATGGTACTGTCCCAGCTGTTAAGGAATTTAGCCTCGTATCCCCTCCTCTAGTAATACTTAGGACAATAGAGCAGGGAAGATTAACTGGCTGGTAATGGAAAAATACAGGTCTCTTCAAATCTCTTTCTGCAGGGTTTGCTTTATTTCCAAAACCCAAACAAACCAAACCGCTGTGTAATAGCCACCCCAGGCTTTCCAGCTGGGAGCAGAGAGGACTCACCCTTACCTTTTAGTAGCCTTTCATGGCTACTAAGGAAGGGCCAGAGCAGGACTCTTCTGACCTTGAGTCTCCTGGCTCTGTCTGAGAGGCAGGAAGCCTTATATCGGCTTCCTGCTGGTCACAGGCTGGCTCCTAATCATGTACCCTTTGCCAGGTTTAAAGGGCCCCAGGCGCACTGGGATGTGTACACGTACCCCCAAACCCTCTTACTAGCAGATTTTCAGGTGTAGATCTTAAAGCACTTCCCAAAGGCAGGTAAGAATCATTATACCCATTGTCTAGTTAGGGAAACTAAGGCACACGGAGAAAGAGGGAGACAGGGGAAGTGACTTGCAAAAGTTCCCATAAGCCTTGAACCCAGATCTCCTAAATTCCAAGGCAGTGGCATAATCAGCCTTCCAGTTTCTGCACAACGCACCTGTCAACCTGACAGACCCTGCTGTCGGCAGCGTCTGGCGGCCATTTTGTATTCAGATCTGACTGTTACAGAGGAGACACGCCCACTGTGCTCTTTCATGGAGACTTGATTTTTATTCTTTCTCATTTAGTTGGTCTCGCCACATAAACGAAAAGTCTGGACACATATTTTCTCTTGGTGGATGGAGGAGTGTAACAGCTCCTACCTCAGCTAATGCAGACAGTGAGCCATCCCTTCCTCCCTAGAAGTGGGCCTCCAGAGTTGAGGTATATTGGGCAGAGAGAAGGTTGCGATTCTGTGGCTTGGGCTAGCTCTGTTTTACAGAGAGACGACATCAGCATTGTCAGTCAAACCTTTTTCAGCTACAGGTCTCGCCTTGAGTTTAAGGCATTAGAGTGGGAGCCAGCTGACCTAGGTTCAGTTCCTACCTCTGCCACCAACTCCCTGTAGGAACGTGGGTGAGGCAGGTCGTCTCAGTTCCTTGTCTGTAAAACTAGAATAATCCTTCCTGTGTCTGTTTAGAGTGTAAATCCTTCTGGGCAGCGGCTGTATTAGCCCCTATCACAATGGGGCCCTGATCTCTGTGAGAGCTGGCCTAAATGTGCTACTGTAACTCCGTCCATAGACCCTTGCCGCCCCTATAGCGGCGAAAATGTCAAGTCATCTTCTCTGCAATGACTGTGGGATTTACGTGGGCAGAGACAAGCTCAGAATCCGTCCCAGTCCCCCAGTAATTTCCCCCCGCTGCTGCTCCATCATCCAGGATTTCTGTAATTAATCCATTACTGTGATTGACACAATCATCACTTGGAAGAACCAAAATGCTTATTACTTATTTTGAAGGGGTTCAAATGCCAGCTCTGATTCTTCCCTCTCTTTATTTTTTTTTCCGGCGTGTGTGCTGTGGAACTGTGTCACCACTTGTGATTATACCGAGCAGAAAAATTACAGGAGTGACACAAATTACTAATTACTTTATTATAAAAAAAAAAAAAAAAAATGAAAGGCTGGAAGTTGTTTTAGCAGATTCTATTTTTAAAGAAATAATTATTGGGTTTGAAATGTACTAAACTGAGTAATTCGCTGCCAGATTTCCCCTCCTGTTAATCTTCTTTCTTTGCTCTATAGCTGGTATTCCAGATATCATTCAGGTTGCGTGTTTTTTAATCCACTATTGTTGTTAATTATCTATACTACAGTAGCACCCTAGCTCGGATTGGGATCCCATTGTGCTAGCTGCTGTACAGAGTCCCAGCCCCCAAGAGCCTAGGTTCAAAGGTATTTAGGTGCCTAACTCCCATTGAAATTTGTTAGTCTCTAAGGTGCCACAAGTATTCCTGTTCTTTTTGCGGATACAGACTAACACGGCTGCTACTCTGAAAATTGAAATTAATAGCACCTAAATACCTTTGAAGGGCTGGGCCTTACAGTCTAAACAGGCAAAACAGACAAGGGAAGAATTATCCCCATTTTACAGATGGAGAAACTGAGGCACACAACGATTTAGTGACTTGCCTAAGGCTACACAGGGAGTCTGTGGCAGAGCTGCAAATTGACCCTAGATCACCTTAGTCCTTGCCCAGTGCCTTCATCATGAGACCGTATAATTGCTACAAAGGAGCCACTCGTCAGTGCTTCCTACATTGTTGTTATTGTGCAAAGCTGATCACTGTCCCACAGGACACTTATCATTAGCTTGGAGGATCTGCTGCTGTCACTGTAGGAGTCCCTTGCTAGACTCCCTCTTCCCCCAGTCTGGAAGTGTTCGTACATTGCTGGGCACCGAGTGGCTGGTTATCTTGGGACCTGGCCCCCTCCATTGAAATCATTAGTGGAACTCCCACTGACTGCCATGGGAGCAGGTCACAGGCCTCGGGGAGGCAACGCTGTGACTGAGGTACAAGTTCCATTGCGATCTTCCTTTGTGGGGGTTCTGTGTACACACACACACAGACACACACCCTGCAGAGCAAGCCAGGGTCGAGCCCACAAAGCCAGTCCAGCAAGTCAAATGTTTCTTTCTGTAAACTGCTGTTCAAATCCCAGGCCACTCTGAAATGTTTTATATTGTCCAGGCTCACGGAAATGCTGTTTGACAGTTTAATGGCCTCGTTCTTTACAATGTTTACCTACGCCCGGTGCCAGAATAAATATCTTCCAGCTCCATGCAGGGGTCACAGCCAAGTTCCCCTTATTCTTTTGTGTTCTCCACTTGTGGCTGAGCCCTCGTGCGCAAATTCCTCCCGGGACCACCCTCCACTTCTGATTAAACACAAGACGTTGACGGCTGCAGCCCACGACAGACCCAAACCTGCCATAACGTGAGGCAAATAAATAAACTACAGACGCAAAAAGAAGAGAACAATGAACATGCGCCAGGAAAGAGAAGACTGTTCAGAAGCCATGTCTCAGCAGAGGCATTAGAGCATTTGCACAGAGGGGCTATTTCACAGTGCACCAAAGGCCACTTGGAGAAACTGCCCTCAACCTGTTCCAGGCCTGTTGTCATACCGAGTCACCATTACGCTGGGAAGCAGGCGAGTGGACAAAGCCCAAGGATTTCCTTTCCGAGATAAGATGTATCCCTTTACATGTAACTGTAGTAAGGAACTGGCCTGTGTGTATTATAGTTGAGCGGTAGCTCTGCTCGTCTGCCCTCTACTGGACGTTGATGGGATCAGAATGACCAGATGGAGAGAGAAGGTTGAAAAAAATTGTTAAATTCCCTTCAAAACGTTGAAGTTGTTTCTGTTTGGCAGGGTTTGAAATTGAACGGTTTTGGGCGGTGGGTCGTCCCACTCCCCCGAAATGCTTATCAAACACTGCTTTACTTACAAGGAGCTTTGGGGTAAGCAATAGTGGTTTGGAACCCATTTCAACAAAAATGTCAAGTCACTTTTCCGTTTTCAACAAAGGCCATTTTCTCACAGGAAAAACAAATGACAGTTCAAAAGGCATCAACCACCTCTGCTGAGAAACCCGTACACTGTATGTAGGTTCAGAATGGGCAGTTGCCTTCAGCACTGAGTTCACAGATGAACCCAGGCTTTATTGCAGGTGAAGAGGCAATTGCCTTTTCAGTGCCATATTACGCAACCTAATGCTCCTACCAGTCCAGCAGGAGGCCAGGTCTGTATGTTCAAGGTCATAGGTAAACGCTGAGAAGCCACAGGTCAAATTGAAGGTTTGGTGGCAACTCTCGGGGAAGGTCCTTTCTGTGGATGGGGCGACCTCCAGCTCGGACTGATCCCGGAGGAGGTTCTGTCCAGCCATTCATTCTGAACGAGCAGATTCTATCAGAGACATGTGACAATCAGGCTCCAGACACCCCAAGGGGAGAGCGGAACCCCAAAAGAAACAGTTAAACTAAGTGAGTGAATATTATGTCATTGTGTTGTACAAATATGTCAAATAAGGTCTTTTATGACAGCCTGTAATATTCTGAAGTTGATAGGCCTTATGGGATATGTATACAGTCCATGGTTATGAACTGATGTATTTTTGTATATAGAAGACCATGCTCATAAACATCTGCTCCACTTCACAGCAGGGCAGGGAGCAGTCAGGCAAGGAGGGGCACTTCCAAAGCCAGTTGTTTTCATAAAACCAGCTTCAAGTGCTCATCCCTTGTCCACCCCTAGAAAGGACCATTAAAGTTAATGGAAAGAACTGGGATTTCCCCCCCGCTCTGAATAAGCATGAGTTACCAGGAGGGGGTAGGGGAAAGGGGAGCAAATACCTTTAAAAAGGAGGCTTGAAATTGAAGTTTTTATCCAGAAACTGAGGGGCAGTCACTTGGTGCATGCTGGCTGTGAAACCCGGGGTGCGCTGGGAAACCGTTCAGAGGCAATAGGTAGGGCCATTCATTTTCAGTTTTTAATGTATTTAATTTTTCCTGGGAATTTGTCGGTGTTTATTACCACAACAACTAAAACAGGTGAAAATCAGTGCAAAAAAC
>NW_020703437.1:0-3729 GCF_002925995.2 Terrapene triunguis | reverse complement strand
TTTGCCGTTCTTCAAGGCTTATGATTAGGGAGCAACACATTCCTACATCCCCCCCTATTTTATTTTATATGAGGTGTTTAAACAAAGCACCTTTGCAGGATAGCATACACAACACCACTAGATTAAGTAAGCATTAAACAAAGCAGCCAAGTAAAACGCCAAAAATCAAAACTAAGACCTCATACCATAAAAGGGTCTCTATCCACTCTAAGGGTGGCTATAACTAAATGTAATTCCACCAAGGAGGAAAAACATCCTAGCAAATGGCTTAAGCATAACATTTCAGCATATCAATTTGCTATTGCATACAATTACTATTATCAGTAAGCTTAAAACAGCACATTTCTTTCACTGTCTCACACCCCAGATGTTGCTGGGTGGTTTACAGACAGGAACAAGGCAGGTACTTAACAGACCTTGCATTTCCGGGGCAACGGCCAGGCAGAAATCAGATGATTTAATACTTCTGCCAGGTGGACCCAAATGTCTTGTAGTGTGGTGTCATCAACATACACACAGCTGTCATTAGCTTGAAAAAGTAAGTGTCCTGTCAGGTGTAATCCCAGGAGCACTGACTAAAATTCGATTGGGCATACCAGGTGGTTTAATTTCCCAGATGTCTTGGTGACTTACCCAATCCCACATGCATCCTCCCCATGGACCCGGCAGGATTCGGTATGTGGGAGGCCACACTCCCTCAACCGGTCCACATGCTTGGAAGGAGCACTAAGAACGTCTGCACTTCCACCCAGAAAGTTTCCAAGTATGTCTCCATGGCCACAGATCAGATGGTACTCCTGATGTGTCTGTAAGGGCAGTGGGCCAAGCCTGAACATGCTAGATCCCACTGCAATGCCTTCCCAGCCTCAGTGATATTCAATACCATCTTTGTCAGCAACTTCTGGGTCATTGTCTGTATTTTGATGTGTTACAGGGGTAATAGTGTAATGGAGGAGATGGCAGGGGCAATGGCAACAAGGTGCCTTTGGTACTTATCATTTAAAATCCAATTAGGGAGGGCAATACATGCTGAAGGACTTATCCAAAACACAGGGCGCAGCCTGTAGAATAAACCCCAAAATCCAATCAATACCACATTCCCAAGAATGGGTTCCACAAGTTTCTTTTTGCTAGTGTATAATTCTTTGTTTCTTCACCAGGGTCAGTTCTTAATGTCTCTTGTAGTCAGGAATTCCTGGACTTTGTGGTTTCAATGAAGCAAGTGTTTCTTCTTCTTCTCTTTTCCTGAAACAGTTATGATTCAGCATCATACAGGGGAGAGGTTACTAGCACATCACCCTGTAGTGGTTTTGTGTCTTCTAGAAAAATTCAAAGCAACAGTAGGTCTGTCAGTGGACAAGGGAGAGGTTACTAGCACTTCACCTTGTCTTTTTTTCCTTTTTCCTGCTGTCCAGACGGCACAGCAGAACTAGAAGGAGAAATAGGCTTATCATCAGTCAGAAAGTCCTCCCGAGGTGGAGGGGTCTTTTTGCAGTGAAAAGCATGGGTCCAGGCAGTCAGTCCTTGGCACTTCACAGCGGTGTTGGTGGTTAACAGGACTTGGAAAGGGCCTTTCCAGCTTGGAGCCAAAGCAGTCTTTCGTTGATGGACTTTACATAGACTCAGTTTCCTTGTTTCAATTAATGGCAGGGGTGCTAGGGTCTTTGAGTAGCACTTCTCTACCTGTGAGAAAAAACCTAACACATTTCATTAATGCATTGTCTGTATTTTGCAGATCTTAGTTGCTTGGGCACATTTAAGCCCCCCCCTTTGTCTTGGGGGTCAGCCAAGTTTTGGCTGTGACCTTGGATGAGCCTGCAAGCGGTATTTTCCTCTCAGTTAACTCATTCTGTGCTTTTTCCTCTTCTCTTCTTGGCTTCTCTTAACCTACAAAGGAAACCTTCACTCTTCCAGTAAAATAACTTTATTACAGAGCTTTGGAGCAACAAACCGGGACAAGCACACCCACTTTTGAGGAGTGCACTCGGTACAGCCTCAGGTGTCTAATTGCTTTCCTCCCTCCCCAGCCCTCTGGCTAGAAATCTGAGGTAGCCAGAAGGATCCCATGGGCAATATGGGGAGTGGGTTAACCTTCCATGTCCTTGTTTCCAAAGACTGTTGGTATGCAATTCTTAACAACAATTTTTGCCATAAAACACAAAAGTAATCCTTATTGTGCCAGTAAATGCATGGTACATTGAATGCTGTTTAGCTGGCATCCGTTTTCTCTGATGATCTGAAAAACAAAAGAACAGAGGTCTACCCCTTCTGGGCAGTCAGTCATTGCTTAAAATGTTTCCTTGTATTTGTTTCATAGGCAGCCCAGATTTCAGTGGCTTCTACCTTATTAATTAGAAGATTGCATTAATACAAATGCTTTCTGGCTTGCTTCCAGATCCAAAGCTATCCACAGTTTAAAGATTCTTACTTAAAAAGGGTCACAATTAACTTTTCCAGTCTTTTGATTGCCTTTTACTATTAACTCCAGCTTTTAAACACGGGGGTATTAAAGGGGCTAGTGGACTCCTCCACATGCCCTGCCCGTAGCTGGTCATTAACCAAGTGCTGGAGGGCCTCCAGCTTGTCCAGAGGAAGCAGTCACTGTGCAACCCATACGGGCTCGTCAGTAAGCCAACGGAGGGGGAGGGCCGTACGCCTAATCATCAATATGAATGGTGGCAATTAAAGCGTTAATAAATCACGGCCCCACAGATGGAGATGTACCCCCTCCATCATCCGCCCACGGACTCGGGCCGCGGCGATGAGAGCGCCGAATCCTAACCACTAGACCACCAGGGATAAGCTGCCCGGGGCGTGCCCTCCACCTGCTGGGGGATGCTCAAGAACTGCCCTGTGCCATACAACTGCTCAGCAAGATAAGCCCCCCCACCTTGTGCTGCTGCTGCAAGCACCTCTCGCTGGTACTCGCTGTCCCACACAACGTATTGCGCGGGAGACAGCACCATGCAACACATGTCTTTCCAATCTTGGGGGAGTAAGTGATAACCGTTAGACACACCTTTCAAGATCCCCCGGAGCTCATGCAGAACCGAGTAGGGGAGAGCCTCCCAGTCCACTATCTGCCCCCCGTTTCCATTATCCCACCTAGAGACGGGGAACGCCTCGAGCCCACAGCTGGATTCCTCGCCGGTCAAGAGACCGGCCTCGTGCACTGGCTGCACCGCCGCGGCGTCAGCGCCCCCCTGCCCGACCGGTAGGCAGGGGGGCGCCGCCACGGGCGGCGGCGCAGGGAGGGTCAGCTGCGGGCAGGAGGGGGGTGGCCCATCACCTGGGGGCAAAGGGGAAACCGGCTTAAGGCCATCGGGGCCGAACCCCTCCAGCGCCTCCTTACAACGCTGCCAGAGCAGCAGGTGCTGAACTGGGGCACGGGGTTCACTATACAAGGCGATCCCAATCCGTATCCAATCAAAAAACTGTAAAGACCCACGGTCCGGATACCAGGGGCACTGGCGGTCTATTTCCCTTAGAAGGTCCTCAATATGAGCGACCGGGACAGCGATGCATGATCGCTGCCGTATAATCTTATGTAACTCTCTTGCGTGCTCCTTCTGGGCACTGGAAAGTCTCCCCCCCATACTCACGAATTAGGGGCGGCAAACAGCCGCGGGCGCGCTCGGCATCTCCAGCCGGTGAGTAGAGGGGTATCACGTCGGGGTCACCAGCTGCAGTGGTGACGACGCAGGAAAGGAAACAGAACGCCAGGTCTGT
>NW_020703436.1:0-5205 GCF_002925995.2 Terrapene triunguis | reverse complement strand
CCCTACATTTGAACCCTAAAGTTCAAAGTGGGGATCCAGCCTTGACATGGTGGCAGCGCGGTGGGATACATTTTAAACCCAAAGCCAGTAAGAGATTTTTTTTTCCTTCTAGCTGCTTGGAAAGCAGAGCTGAAGGTAGATGCATATCTTATCTCTCCTTGCCTGAAGGCAGAGGTGTTACGTTTTTTTTAACGAGGTCCTTTGTTAAGAGAAGGGTTCAAAGGGAGCAAACTTTGACTGACTGGTAAAGATAATTTACAAGTTGAATTGTTTTTTTTTTCTTTTTACATCCTCGGGAGTAGCTTGTTAGAAAGTCTCTGTTAACTCAGCAGCAGCCAGAGCTAAGTACATCCCAATTTCAGTCAACTGCAGAGGGGTGTGACCCAGCACAAGAAAACCAGGAAAATGACTACCAAAGAAGAAAAAGCTAAAGAGGAGGCCCACAAGAGAGCTATGGAGCTGAAAGAAAAAGAGATAGAGCTGAGAGACAGAGAGGAGAAAGCCAAAGAGGCGGCCCACAAGAGAGAGATAGAGCTGAGAGACAGAGAAGAGAAAGCCAAAGAGGCGGCCCACAAGAGAGAGATGGAGCTGAAAGAAAAAGAGATGGAACTGGAAGCAGCAAGGACTAGGCAGGGTGCATCAGACCATCCTAACAACTCCTCTCCAGGTACCACTTCCCATCCCAGGAAATTCCCTACCTACAAGGCAGGCGATGATACTGAGGCCTTCTTAGAAAATTTTGAAAGGGCCTGCCTTGGATACAACATCCCTCCACCCCAGTACATGGTAGAGCTGAGGCCGCAGCTCAGTGGACCCTTAGCAGAGGTGGCGGCTGAAATGCCTAAGGAACACATGAACAGTTATGAACTTTTTAAAAACAAGGCCAGAATCAGAATGGGGCTAACACCTGAGCATGCCCGTCGGCGGTTCAGAGCCCTAAGGTGGAAACCCGATGTGTCATTTACCCGACATGCCTACCACATTGGGAAAAATTGGGATGCCTGGATATCAGGAGCAAATGTTAAATCTACGGAAGAGTTGCCCTTCCTATTGCAAATGGAGCAGTTTTTAGAGGGTGTTCCTGAGGAAATAGAAAGGTACATCCTAGATGGGAAGCCCAAAACTGTAACCGAGGCGGGGGAGATTGGAGCCAAATGGGTGGAGGTGACAGAAAAGAAAAAAGCTAGTAGCAGTTGGAGCGAATATCAGAAGGGGCAAGCCGAAACAAAACCTTACCACCGGGGACAACCCAAGGCCCCACCCACATCCCAAGGGAAACCCCAGACGCCTTCTCACCCCACCACACCAGTCTCCATCAACCAACATCGCCCCGGTGATACCTTAGCAGGGCGATGTTTTAAATGTAATGAACTGAGGCATATAAAGGCTCACTGCCCCAAGAACCCTAACCGATTACAGTTCATTACACCCCAATCACACCAAAGATCCCCAGACCCAGATGCCTCTCTCATACCCTCGGAGCGAAGGGAAACCTTGAGAGTGGGCGGAAAGAAGGTTATCGCTTGGAGGGATACTGGGGCACAAGTGTCAACTATCCACCAATCCCTAGTGGACCCCAAACTCATCAACCCGGAGGCTACAGTGACAATTCAACCCTTCGTGTCACAGTCTGTAACCTTGCCTACAGCCCAGTTGCATGTCCAGTACAAGGGCTGGGCAGGAATGTGGACTTTTGCAGTCTATGACAATTATCCCATCCCCATGCTGCTGGGGGAAGACTTGGCCAACCATGTGAAGCTAGCCAAGAGGGTGGGAATAGTCACCCGCAGCCAGGCTAAGCAAGCTTCCACCCCCATCCCTGTTCCTGAGCCGTCCACCTGGGCCCCGTCTGTGTTACCGGAGACCCAAACACAGGTGGTGGAACCAGATCCCCTGCCAACGACTGCAACAGCCGTAGTGGATCCAATCCCAGAGACCCAGCCAAAGCCAGTCCCGGAACCGGAACTGGCAACGCAACCAGCACCAGAACCATTGCCGGCACGGAGTCCAGCGCTTGCAAACCCGTCTACAACTCCAATGCCAGAGGGCACCAGCGAGCCTGAACTGGCGGAAGCAGCAGATAACCCTACCCAAGAGGCTCAGCCAGAGCCTGAGATACCACATAGTGCACCAGCGGACAGCGGTTCACGGTCAGTGGAAACAGCCCCAGCACCTGCATCGCTTCCAGAGGGACCAAGCCCCAGTCCACAGTCCAAGGAGGAACTGATGTCTCCAGCATCAAGGGAACAGTTCCAGGCCGAGCAGGAAGCAGATGACAGCCTTCAGAAAGCTTGGGCGGCGGCACGGAGCACCCCACCGCCTCTCAGCTCTTCTAACCGATCCCGGTTTGTTGTAGAACAAGGACTTTTATACAAGGAGACTCTTTCTGGTGGGCACCAGGAAGACTGGCATCCTCAAAGACAGTTGGTGGTTCCCACTAAGTATCGGGTAAAGCTCTTGAGCTTAGCCCATGATCATCCCAGTGGCCATTCTGGGGTGAACAGAACCAAAGACCGGTTGGGGAAGTCCTTCCACTGGGAGGGAATGGGCAAGGACGTTGCTAATTATGTCCGGTCTTGTGAGGTGTGCCAACGAGTGGGAAAGCCCCAAGACCAGGTTAAAGCCCCTCTCCAGCCACTACCCATAATTGAGGTCCCATTTCAGCGAGTAGCTGTGGATATTCTGGGTCCTTTCCCAAAGAAGACACCCAGAGGAAAGCAGTACGTACTGACTTTCATGGATTTTGCTACCCGATGGCCGGAAGCTGTACCCTTAAGCAACACCAAGACTAAAAGTGTGTGCCAGGCATTAGCAGACATTTTTGCCAGGGTAGGTTGGCCCTCCGACATCCTTACAGATTCGGGAACTAATTTCCTGGCAGGGAACATGAAAACCCTGTGGGAAGCTCATGGGGTGAATCACTTGGTTGCCACCCCTCATCACCATCAAACCAATGGTCTGGTGGAGAGGTTTAATGGAACTTTGGGGGCCATGATACGTAAATTCATAAATGAACACTCCAATGATTGGGACCTAGTGTTGCAGCAGTTGCTTTTTGCCTACAGGGCTGTACCACATCCCAGTTTAGGGTTTTCACCATTTGAACTTGTGTATGGCCGCGAGGTTAAGGGGCCATTACAGTTGGTGAAGCAGCAATGGGAGGGGTTTACGCCTTCTCCAGGAACTAACATTCTAGACTTTGTAAGCAACCTACAAAACACCCTCCGACACTCTTTAGCCCTTGCTAAAGAAAACCTAAAGGATGCTCAGGAAGAGCAAAAGGCCTGGTATGATAAACATTCCAGAGAACGGTCCTTCAAAGTAGGAGACCAAGTCATGGTCTTAAAGGCGCTCCAGGCCCATAAAATGGAAGCGTCGTGGGAAGGACCATTCACGGTCCAGGAGCGCCTAGGAGCTGTTAACTATCTCATAGCCTCCCCCACCTTCAACATAAAGCCTAAGGTATACCATGTTAATTCTCTTAAGCCCTTTTATTCCAGAGGATTAAACGTTTGCCAGTTTACAGCCCAGGAAACAGATGACGCGGAGTGGCCTGCAGGTGTCTACTACGAAGGAACAAGGAATGGTGGCGTGGAAGAGGTGAACCTCTCCACGACCCTGGGACGTCTGCAGCGACAGCAGATCAAGGAGCTGTGCACAAGCTTTGCACCGATTTTCTCAGCCACTCCAGGACGGACCGAACGGGCATACCACTCCATTGACACAGGTAATGCTCACCCAATTAGAACCCCACCCTACCGGGAGTCACCTCATGCCCAAGCGGCTATACAAAGGGAGATCCAGGACATGCTACAGATGGGTATAATCCGCCCCTCTAACAGTGCATGGGCATCTCCAGTGGTTCTAGTTCCCAAACCAGATGGGGAAATACGCTTTTGCGTGGACTACCGTAAGCTAAATGCTGTAACTCGTCCTGACAACTATCCAATGCCACGCACAGATGAGCTATTGGAAAAATTGGGACATGCCCAATTCATCTCTACTTTAGACTTAACCAAAGGGTACTGGCAAGTACCACTAGATGAACCCGCTAAGGAAAGGTCCGCCTTCGTCACCCAGGCAGGGGTGTATGAATTCAATGTACTCCCTTTCGGGTTGCGAAATGCACCCGCCACCTTCCAAAGACTTGTAGATGGTCTCTTAGCGGGATTGGGAGAATCTGCAGTTGCCTACCTCGATGATGTGGCCATTTTTTCTGATTCATGGACAGAACACCTGGAGCACCTGGGAAAAGTCTTCGAGCGCATCCGACAGGCAGGACTAACTGTTAAGGCTAAAAAGTGTCAAATAGGCCAAAACAGAGTGACGTACCTGGGGCACCAGGTGGGTCAAGGAACTATAAATCCCCTACAGGCCAAAGTGGATGCTATCCAAAAGTGGCCGGTTCCAAAGTCAAAGAAACAGGTCCAATCCTTCTTAGGCTTGGCCGGATATTATAGGCGATTTGTACCACACTACAGCCAAATCGCCGCCCCGCTGACAGACCTAACCAGAAAGAAACAGCCAAATGCAGTTCAGTGGACTGATGAGTGTCAAAAGGCCTTTAACCAGCTTAAGGCAACACTCATGTCTGACCCTGTGCTAAGGGCCCCAGACTTTGACAAACCGTTCCTAGTAACCACAGATGCGTCCGAGCGAGGCGTGGGAGCAGTTTTAATGCAGGAAGGACCGGATCAAGAATTCCATCCTGTCGTGTTTCTCAGCAAAAAACTGTCTGAGAGGGAAAGTCATTGGTCAATCAGCGAAAAGGAATGCTACGCCATTGTGTACGCGCTGGAAAAGCTACGCCCATATGTTTGGGGACGGCGTTTCCAACTACAAACAGACCATGCTGCGCTACAGTGGCTTCATACCGCCAAGGGAAATAACAAAAAACTTCTTCGGTGGAGTTTAGCTCTCCAAGATTTTGATTTTGAAATACAACACATTTCGGGAGCTTCTAACAAAGTGGCTGATGCACTCTCCCGGGAAAGTTTCCCAGAGTTAACTGGTTAACAATTGTTCTTGGAATGAAACATTGTTAGTTTTTATATAATCAGTAGTATGTCTTATTAACTCTGTTTTCTCCTAGAACTCCAGGAAGAAATCACAGCCAGTGTGGAACCGAACGTCCAACACTATCTGTGATTTGGGGGGCGTGTCATAACTATGAAGGGAAGGGTAACAGCTCTCTGTGTACAGAGA
>NW_020703435.1:0-1188 GCF_002925995.2 Terrapene triunguis | reverse complement strand
AGCTGAGCTGAGCGGGCTCAATGCTTGGCGTGGTATGTTGTCTGCACAGGTAACCCAGGTAAAAAGGCGCGAATCTATTGTCTGCCGTTGCTGTGACGGCGGGGGAGGGGCCTGACGCAATGTACCCAGAACCCCTCGCGGCACTGCTTTGCATCATCCGGGCATTGCGATCTCAACCCATTATTCCAATAGGCGTGGTGATCATAGTGCTCATAATTGCCGCGGTGATCTGAGCGGGCTCCATGATCCCAGTGCTGGCTATGGCGTCTGGTCTGAAAAAAGGCGAGACATCACAGTCTATATGTATTATGTGTGCTGCCAACCCTGACATAACAACATCCTCCCCATACTCTGTATGTTCCCCCAATGACCGACAACTGACTCCTCAAATCTTTTGTACCGTTTATTTTTAAATATTCTATAATAAAATTTATATCTGACGGACCAGGGGAGGGAGAGGGGGAGGGAGGGGCGAGTGACGACATGGCGTACAGGTACAGGGAATTAAAATCAAGAAAGGTGGGTTTGCATCAGGGAGAAACACAAACAAGTGTCACACAGAATGCCCCCCCCCCCCAAAGATTGAACTCAAAAGCCTGGGTTTAGCAGGAGGGAGGGGGGAAGCAAATGAATGGAGAATAAATCTATTTTTTACATCTTAAGACGACAGCGCAGCATGACTGATAGCCCTTGGCATTTTCTGGGTGCTTGGCAGCAAATACTGGGCGCTTGGCAGTAAGCCTTCAGGTCTACTGCACAATATGATACCCACTGCAGTGTGACAACGATGGATACCAGTCATAATATACTATCTTCTGCCAAAAGGCAAGGGGTTGCTGCTGTGTAGCAATCTAGCCCCACGTCTACCAGCCCCATGTCTGCCAGCACCCAGATCACCATCGGCCTCTTCTGGGTGCTTAGCAGACAATACTGGGCACTTGGCAGAAAATAGCATACTACGACTCTGCTAACGTGCAATGAGCCAGCAGGGCGCCTGGCAGAAAATAGCATACTATGACTGATAACCATCATTGTCTGCCCGGGTGCCCATGATCGACAGCCACTGCAGTACGACGACGACGGTTACCAGTCGTAATAAACCATCTTCTACCAAAAGGCAAGGGGCTGGTGCAATGCAGCCCCACGGCTGCCAGCCCCACAGCTGCCTGCACCCAGATCGCCAATGAA